>NC_090265.1:1384157717-1384457717 GCF_040414725.1 Anabrus simplex
AGAGGACACGACATTCCTACTCTGCACAAGAAAGGAACATCTGTATCTACTGTGAGATCCTTTTGTAAATAACGTGCAAGCACTGTCCGCTAGTCCTGAGGGTATATTGCAATATTCCTGAGCTGTAAAAACTTAGTCCATAGTCATGATAGGCTACGTCAACCCCCATTATGCTTATGAAAATTGATATTACACGCAATTTCTAAATTGGTTGGAGGGAAGGAAGGACATTGCCACAGATGAAGGAACTGTGAGAGTCCGAAGAGTGGCGGCTGACGATAGATACCAGCACAAAACTGCTAAAAGAGAAGTAAAAGACCTAGAAGCCTTTATACATATTGGAATAATCTTTTTGGTGATACTAATTCTCTCAGTCATATTTTAAATCAAGGTTAGCTAAGATTCGTTTTCATTTTGGTTAACTGTATAACAACCCACTAACACATACAAGATTTCGATCACTCGAAAGGAAAAGGGCAAACCCTGGGGAAGGTGCAACTGCCTCATTCCCTTCAATTGTTATCAAAGTTTGGATCACTGAAGTCATCCGACTGACTGAGTTGCGAAGCGTAATGTAGATAGTTGCATAATCAATATCAGCTTCATATATAGTTCGCTAGCATGTCTTCTACCAGTTTCAGTTACCCCGCTAATTTCCCCCACGAAAACGCTGATCTTTTTGCAACTGACGCAGCTTTTCAGCACAATAGATTCCGTGAAACTTTGACCCAAACAACCGGTGCCTGAACGGTGGGAATGTTTAACTGTAGACTATCCTAAACTATCATCAGTATATTGTCGCTTTGATATATTAATGTTGTCCAGTACATATTGTACAATATTTTGGACACCAGTTTATGTTTCAATTGAACAACCCTCATATCATTTAAAAAAAGGGATATGCAATTCTTCAATGTTTTCTTTTTGTGTGTGTGTATTTTAGTTCTTTGTTTGAAATAGAAATTGGGCCGATGACCTCGATGTTAGGCCCCTTAAAACAACAAGCAACAAGCGAAATAGAAATAGGTAAGTTATCCTCTTATTTAACAAAGCTGGATTATTAACAGCCGGCCCCGTGGTGTAGGGGTAGCGTGTTTGCCTCTTACCGGGAGGCCCCGGGTTCGATTCCCGGCCAGGTCAGGGATTTTTACCTGGACCTGAGGGCTGGTTCGAGGTCCACTCAGCCTACGTGATTAGAACTGAGGAGCTATCTGACGGTGAGATAGCGGCCCCGATCTCGGAAACCAAGAATAACGGCCGAGAGGATTCGTCGTGCTGACCACACGGCACCTCGTAATCTGCAGGCCTTCGGACTGAGCAGCGGTCGCTTGGTAGGCTAAGGTCCTTCAAGGGATGTAGTGCCATGGGGTTTGGTTTGGTTTGGATTATTAACACTCTCTCTTCTCTATATCCTTTCCTTAATTAATAAACATATACCGTATGTAATTGTCATGAATAAATGAAAAAATGACACCTTAACAATTATGAACCGAGCATATAGGCATATCACAGCCGTATCTGTATTTATTTGTACTTGTTGGATTATTATAATTATGTTTACTGTATTTATTCGTAATTTTCTATGTATAAATTCTATTAAAGTACTTTTTGTTTTCATTACAAGTAAAAAAAGTGAAATATTGATAGATTATTTAAAAAAATAATTTATTACGTTTTGAACGACTGGTGTTTCAGTATAAGTCCCTGTCGCTTGAAATCAGGAGGTGTCTAATAATAATAATAATAATAATAATAATAATAATAATAATAATAATAATAATAATAATAATAATAAATTTGACCCAAATATAACCCGTTTAAATTAAAAATCACAATTGCAACGTTTGTTATTCTGAATTCTTACATTATTTATGGCAGCTCTATCTGTACACTTACAGAAGTAAGTAGAAAAAGAGGCCTACTGAAATCTCCGTATCAAGTTCCTTAGTATAGTCTACACATTTAAATACCGATCGTACCGATGTCTTTGTGTGCTATATTTTCTTCTGCTCGTAAAACGTCTTGTTAGTCACCAGGTCATATTCTGACCAACTATGGCCCTATGATAACCGACCACCCATAACAATAAAACAATCCAGCCGTTAGCTCTCAAGGCCTCAATAGGCCGACGGGCTATAATTTCTCAAGGTTCAGGCCTTGCCCGTACCAACGAAACGGCCCCTGCTCCTGCTGTTAGTAATATATTATGTTGAATGTGGTATCATGAATGAAGGGATTGCTTTTTCGAGTAGAGACTTATAATGTTAAATGACACCTATTTTTGTAAAAATAAATGTCGTATGGCTTTTAGTGCCGGGATATCCCAGGACGGGTTCGGTTCGCCAGGTGCAAGTCTTTCTATTTGACACCTGTAGGTGACCTGCGCGTCGTGATGAGGATGAAATGATGATGAAGACAACACATACACCCAGCCCCCGTGCCATTGGAATTAACCAATTAAGGTTAAAATCCCCGACCTGGCCGGGAATCGAACCCGGGACCCTCTGAATCGAAGGCCAGTACGCTGACCGTTCAGCCAACGAGTCGGACGCCTATTTATGTGAAAGTAATCGACTCAGTGTTTCTCTCTTTTTCTCCTTACTGCTGTAAGTGCACAGAGAGAGCTGCCATAAAACCGCTCAGATATGATTAAATTATGACGCGTTTGCCAAAAATGCATAAAACGTGACCTAATGTCAAAATAAGTTCGAAAATGCATTTATACGACAAATGTGACGAGAATTGCCTGATTTACATTAAAAACTCCTTAATCGTGGAAATAAAACCAGGGTACAAAGTATGATTTTTCGTAAACAACCGCGCCCGAATAACAACAACAACAACAACAACAATAATAATAATAATAATAATAATAATAATAATAATAATAATAATAATAATAATAATAATAATAATGGATTTATGTCCCACTAGCTACTTTTACGGTTTACGGAGAAGCCGGAAGTTTGTTCTACAGGAGTTCTTTTACGTGTCGAGGTTGACTTGGAGCCAGACATTTAATCTTCAAATAGCACTGGACTGAGTCGGGAAGTTCGTCAGTTTGGGCTCAAAAATCCAGCGCTGTTTTTTTTCTGCAGATATCTACCTACATGAGGCAGGCTATACCAATATAACAAGATTCATGTCCTTGCTGTTGTATTTGCATACAATATTTTATATATTTTAGAAAAGAGTTTGGGAAAATGTCCTGGACAGGGCGTAATTATTTCAGTCTGTAAACTCAGCGATTATCACATTCAACCCTGTTAATCTTTGACCTGTTCATGGTTGAAGCAACAACTTTAAAATTTTCGAGCGATCTATTCTGGAAGCTCCAATCCCTTCATCGAGCTGTGTTCGTTGGATTATGAAAACGCATGGCCGACTTTGTAATTGGGTTGTTGACTACAAGCCCCACATAGTTGTGGCTTTTCGGAGTACCCTCATTAGGCGCACGTCGCTTCATTTCATCTCACCTCACATTTTCTAGCTGGGTGACCTCTTAATTGGGTCCAGTGTGCAGTAGTGTAGAAACTGCTCTACTGTACTATACTCCTGGGTGAGTTTGTAAGTTACAGGCTATATTGTAGTTGACTGAAGCACTCACCATCTTAAAGTATAATGACTCAAAGATAAACGAACCTTATTATGAGAGTAATAACCACTAAACATTTCAGCTCAATTTAGATGTTGCTATTATACCTTTGCAAACTTTCCTCATCGCCTTCAAAATGCAAGCAAGGTACCTTGTAATTTTACGTGACTGTTGATATCATGATCATTGCAACTGGACCTTCAGTTTAAATACATTCCGTACTAAAAGGACGTGACTTATCATTTCATAAATCTCACGTGTTTGTTTGTTTGTCCAACCCTTGTCCCGTTTCCCTACGGGGTCGGGTATGAGGTGAGATGAATCTGTCGTGGCGGGTTTCTATGACCGGTTGCTCTTCCTGACGTCAACCTCATCAGAGAAGTTAATGAGATGAAATGAATGACGTGATATATCATAGTATGGAGAGGCTGAAACCCGGTGCCGGCACATAGCCTAATCATGTCGAATAGCACCAAGGGGTCTGCTCAAGACTTAACGTCCCCATCCGACGAACGAATCACCAACAACAGCGTCATATGCCCTCACTTCATATGAGCTCTGGGGAGAGGTTTGGAATTTAATCCAGGCTTTTCGCACGCAATCTAGTGATTAGAAATTGTATAGCACCACCTCCCCTACCCTGCCGGCCAACATTCTGATGGTGAACATTTTTTCGACCAACGGGACTCGAACCGACTAACCTCGATGTCAGACCGTTTAGACTTCAGTGCCTTAACGATCATGGCCACCAGGCGGGCTTTCATAAATCTCACGTGTATTGTCGAAATTCGAACAGCAGCCGTCTCGGTGAGAAACTAGAGGCCATACCCCGTTTTCACACTGAAATTTAGGCGCTTACGTGTGAGAACGATTTCTATATTTGTGATACTTGGAGACAGTCATTTAATCTAATGCTTCGTAGTTCTGTAACCGTGAGTACAAACAAAAAGATTTACTGCTGTTAACGCGGGAGTATGCAACGTACAGGTAGACGCATAAGAAACAACTCGACATGAGGTCATGTTCTGAAATTTTCGGAGTCTGGCCACGTGAGTTGTTGACAGTCATCGCGATTCACGAAATGACGGCGAACTGCAAACGAAAACTGGTAGGGAACCTATGTTATTGTCGTATGTGTGGAAGTGTGTGCTGCTGTTATTAGGCTACTTGGGTATAGGGCTACAATAGGTTCTTTGGTACTCGAAAAGGAATACTAAATAAATATTTCTCTGAAATATGTGGTAAGCAACGCGGAATTACTACATAGACAACGGCCGGTGTAGGCATAAGGTTGAAATTCTAGACTTCCTAACAATTCGGTGAATAAAGGCCTTAACCAAAGAAAAAACAATTCTGAGTAGTTTTCCAGTAATAACAAATCAGCACGAAGTGCAACCGCTGCTGGGCAATATCCGCTAGGACATGGACCGCAAAACATTCCGTTTATAATATCTCCCTTATTATTCCTCCTACCGAAAAAGTATACATGAGGAGGAGGTTTTAGAAATAAATTTTCATTAAGGTTGGTAGGTGTCCATTGTGGTCGGTTGTGGATATTTTGTGGGGCAGTAAATTCACTGTTCCATTCCTCATATAAACCCCCGGCCCGTTCAGGGATTTTCAAATTGCATGAACCCTAAAACCTAGTTTTAGACAGGTGCATTGTAAAGATGAAGTTTGGTTGAAACAAGTCAAATAGTTTTCCAATTATAAGAAATCAGCACTACGGGCACCCGCCCCTGAGCTATGTCCGCTAAGACTGTAGAACATTCCGTAATAATATCTCTCATTATTCCCCCTATCGAAAAAGTGTACATGAGAAGAAGTTTTAGAAACAGATTTCCATTAATGTTGGCATTTTTTCTTTGTGGTTGGTGGGGGAGTAAATTCACTGTTTCGGTCTTCCTATAAATCCGCCGTCCATTCAGGGATTTTGAAATCGCATGAAACCTAAAAACTTCCTTTGGATAGGTGAATTCTCAATACAACGTTTGGCTGAAATATGCCCAGTAGTTCAGTTATAAGAATTCAGCACTACGCGCATCCGCTAGAACTAGTCCGGTGGTATTTGAAGGTGCTCAAATATGACAGCCCCGTGTCGGTAGATTTACTGGCACGTTAAAGAACTCCTGCGGGACTAAATTCCGGCACTTCGGCGTCTCCGAAGACCTTAAAAAAGTAGTTAGTGGGACGTAAAACAAATAACATTATTATTATTAAAGAACTAGGATCGTAAAATATTCCGATAATTACAGTATATCTCCCTTATTAGCCCTCCTGTCGAAATAATTCTACACGGATGAAAAGGTTTAGAAAAATAGATTACCATGATGGTTGGTAGATTATGTTTATTAGTCTAATAATATTCTGAAGTTGGTCCTAGTTGAAAGAAGTAAATTTTACCTATAAGGAGAAAGTTTATTCCCACCAACTGTGTTGTCACTCACTGTACGTCACACTGTATGTGGAATGAAATGAAACAAGGGGAGAAGATGCCTAGATAAGAATTAGATTAGGGGTACATGGGGCAAAGAGAGAAAATAAATAAAAACTGGAGCTCTCAAAAATTATATTTCCTTACGTTAGAATCTTCGCTAACTAAAGCTCAAGGGCAGTGTCCTGGAGCTTCAGACTCTCGGTCCGCGGATACAAGTGGGGAGGATGACCAGTACATCGCAAAGTCGGCTTCACATGCTATGCTGAACAGAGGCCTTGTGGGGGGATTGGAAGTTTGGAAGGGATAGACAAGGAAGAGGGAAGGAAGCGGCCGTGGCCTTAAGTCAGGTACTATCCCGGCATTTGCCTTGAGAAAAAGTAGGAAACCACGGAAAACCATTTCCAGGATGGCTGGGGAGGGAATCGAACTTCCCTCTACTCAGTTGACCTCCCGAGACTGAGTGGACCCCGTTCCAGCCCTCGTACCACTTACCAAATTCCGTGGCAGTGCCGGGAATCGAACCCGGGCCTCCGGGGGTGGCAGCTAATCACACTAACCACTACACGACAGAGGCGGACAAACCTATACCTGACTTTGTTCTTTCAGCGAATGAAAGGATGTTACTTTTAACACTTCACAAATACCCTGAGATTTCGTGTGCTTTCGATTTAACGAACCTAGTCTATAATAGATTTAGTTTTCCATAAACTGATATCGACTGTTTCACTAAGAACATTTGAATTCCGTCTATGCTCATTAAATCCTCGTATTTCCAGTGATACTCTGTTTGAAATGCATATATTAGTTAAGCTTCCTTTAACACGCTTTACGCAATCCACAGAGCTCAAAATGCAATAACGTGGCATACACACAAACACTTGACAAATAGAGTCATTGTGCGCCTGGGTGTGCTTATGAAGTCGTTTCAAAGGCTGCTTCACTTGGTCGGCTGGGTAATAAATATTGCTGCGCACCCTCATCACATGTAGGACGCAGTACGCTGTCACCGACATCCAATTCAATAGATCCTGTAAACACTGAAGCCGCTGTAATGGTGGCACGACATTTTGGTCCATTTCTATCACTAAAATATGTTACTAGTATTATCACGAATTGTTGAACAGCTGAATCTTCTTCTGAGGAGTCTTTATATTCATGTACGGATGAGAGAGATATTTATTAATGCACTAGACAACCATGGAATTCAGTCCCAAATATATATTCTGAACAGTCTAAAATGATATATCCTCCTCAAGTGTCAGGGCTCCATGGCTATATGGTTAGCGTGCTGGCCTTTGGTCGGAGGGGTCCCGGGTTCGATTCCCGGTAGGGTGGGGAATTTTAACCATCATTGGTTACTTTCGCCAGCTCGAGGGTTGGGTGTATGTGTCGTCTTCATCATCATTTCATCCTCATCACGACGCGCAGGGCGCCTACGGGAGTCAAATCAAAGGACCTGCGTCTGGCGAGCCGAACATGTCCTCGGACACCCCCAGCACTAAAAGCCATACGCCATTTCGTTTTCATTTTCCTCCTCAAGTCAATCCAAGTGCCTTATCAAACCTGAACACTCGCGTGGCAACCTAGACATTGCCTCCAACCAAGCCAGGGGTCATAAATCAGTCATTCTGAGCCGACGATTAGTTGCAGTATGGTGGCCAGTTATTTCCTGTTCCTCTCCTAGCCAACTACACGTGGGCTATCCATCCAAGTGGTGACCACAATATTGCTTAACTTCAGAGATCTCACGGGATCCGGGATCCGGTGTACCAACATCGCTACGCCGTTGGAATATCCTCTTCAAGCTTAATAATAATAATAATAATAGTAATAATAATAATAATGAAAAGAAAGTTGTCCTCCTGATATAAACATTGTGATGTCGGTGGGATTAGAGAATGTTTAAATGCTTCACGATTCCAACACGTAACAGAACTCCTGCATGATAAAATTCCGATACTCGATGTCTCCAAAATGTTGTTAGAATACTACATTTAGTAGATGGTGGGCAACATGTATTCATCATCTGTCTAACGGAAGCACCTTTATATCTTGGAGATGCATTCCTGTTTAGAATTTCAAAAAAGCTATTTTGTAACGAAAATACTTGTGTCTATCTACAAGTTGTTTGAATGGTTTCCTCTCCTCAGTTCGAAGGTATTTATAAGCTTCTTTTGAACTCACGTATGTGATCTATGTGGGAAAGTAAGGGTATTTCGAGCGACGGTTCTGTCATGAAAACCTTATCTTATCGTTCACCGCCAGTAGCAGCTAGCAGAAGTCTGGCTCCGGGTCTAGGTATGCGAGATGTCTTCCTTTGTAAAGTAAGTGGAATTCATTTATTCAGCCGAACTTAAAATGTGAAGTTACCGACAATACCAGAACAAATTCCGTGTCAATTAACATAAAGGCAGTAGAGTTCGGAAAGATAAAAATTTCAATTACTCAGTAATGAGTTTTACGTTCCGCTAACAATTTTTGATAGCTTTCGCAGACGACCAGATGCCGGAAAGTTATGCATCAGTCGTTCATTTTCGTGCCAGTAAATCTACCTACACGGGGCTGATGTATTTGAGTACCTTCAATTACCACCGGACTGAGCCAGAATCGAATCTGCCAACTTCGCTCCGAAAGCCACTTAGCCCGGCAGAGACGGATTCAGTTAGGTGGAAATGTAACAATCAAGTCTAGCCTATGCCAACGACTTGGCCTAAACGGAAAACTGTGCTGGAGCTTCAAAAAACGTGCAACGAGTATGATATGAAAATTACCACTTCCATGTATGTGTGTATGTATGTATGTATGTATGTATGTATGTATGTATGTATGTATGTATGTATGTATGTATGTATGTATGTATGTATGTAAGAGTTACCAACAACCATGGGTTCCTTATTCCTAAACACTTGGCCAAAATTCATTAACAACATCGGAAAATTAGTCGATTGAGTTCGCTTTCATCCTGTGTTCGAAAAAGTGCATATTGTGCAATCGTTATCATCGCCAATAAATCTGCAGTTGGTGAAATCCTAATATCGGGAGATGCATGGTGTAGATTTACAGACTTGAATTGAATATGGACATCTCAAATGACAGCTGATATCTCATTCAGATTTTCCCCTCACATTATTGTTTGATACAGGAATTACCGAGGGCAGGAGATCCCGCGCGCGAGACAAATGGAATGCTTCGTCAGCAGATATAACTCGCTCTCAGCAGAGTACGGCTGAGATGAATGACGTTCTCAGCAAGATTGTGAGCAAAGAATAGCGAATATCTTCCACGTAATAAAGGAGCTCGCTAGGACTTTCACCAGAATTGATCGACGTTGATGTACAGAGCTCTCGTCACGGAGTTTGGCACAGAAGTAATGTTCTCACTTGGGCTACCTCGTATGTGGGCTTCACAGAAAACGGTTCAGGTGATTATGAACTATCGCAGTAGTGTTGGATACGAGTGTATGTTTCGAAGCAATAAATCAATTCATTCAACTGTCCGAGTGAATCGAATCACAGCAACGGCGAGCTCTGTCCGCCTCCATAGCTTAACGGTTAGTGTTGTTAGTTGCCATCCTCGGGGGCTCCGGTTCGATTCCCGGTACTGCCAGAATTTTTTTTTGCTTTACGTCGCACCGTCACAGATGTGTCTTATGGCGACGACGGGATAGGAAAAGCCTAGGAATGGGAAGGAAGCGGCCGTGGCCTTAATTAAGGTACAGCCCGGGCATTTGCCTGGTGTGAAAATGGGAAACCACGGAAAACCATCTTCAGGGCTGCCGACAGTGGGGCTCGAACCCACTATCTCCCGATTACTGGATACTGGCCGCACTTAAGCGACTGCAGCTATCGAGCTCGGTGCCAGAAATTTAAGAATGGCAGGAGGGCTGGTATGTGGTTGAAATAGTACATGCAGCTCGCCTCCATTTGGGGTGTGCCTGAAAGGAGCTGCACCACCTCGGGATGAGGACATGAATTTTTGTCCGCCTCCGTAGCGAAACGCTTAGTGTTGTTAGTTGCCATCCTCGGGGGCCCGGGTTCGATTCCCGGTCCCGCCAGAAATTTAAGAATGGCAGGAGGGCTGGTATGTGGTTGAAATAGTACATGCAGCTCGCCTCCATTTGGGGTGTGCCTGAAAGGAGCTGCACCACCTCGGGATGAGGACACGAGTTTACTTTTTCTAACGGCGAGCTCACGAAACACGAGCCAGCAGACTCGCAAGAGACAGTGCTGAGTCGTGCACTCGCGGATCAGAGGGACAACACACACACGGAACAGTGGACATTGGCGAGGAGCCGAACTTCCGCTGGGAGCGAGACATCAAGAGCTATAGCTCACTGTGGCTATTACGAACTCTTGCTCTCAGCTCACTTGAAGATAATATACTGAATACACAATAGCGGCGTTTGGGAATGAGAAGTGGCCTGGGGGGGGGGTGCAAAAATGTATAGACAGCAAAAAATACCCGGGTCTGGGGATATAAGGGGGTGGAGGGACATCAAAATTGAAAAAAATAGCAATCAGATGGTAACTTTTTGATGCTCTCTGAGCGAATTTCGATAGAAACATAAAGGTATAGTCTACCAACTTATGCGTGTTAATAATAGTACCATCGGGCGAGTTGGCCGTGCGGATAAGGGCACGCAGGTGTGAGCTTGTATCCGGGAGATAGTGGGTTCGAATCCCACTGTCGGCAGCCCTGAAGGTGGTTTTCCGTGGTTTCCCATTTTCACACCAGGCAAATGCTGTACCTTAATTAAGGCCACGGCCGCTTCTTTCCAACTCCTAAACCTTTTCTATCCCATCGTCGCCATAAGACCTATCTGCGTCGGTGCGACGTAAAGCAACTAGAAAAAAAAGTAAATATTAGTACATAAAATAAAACTTTCACCAAAGGAGCAATAATTACGCATGTATTACAATTAAATAAAAGTACGGCGTGATTATAGAATTCATCATCATCATCATCTGTTTACCCTCCAGGTTCGGCTTTTTCCCTCGGACTCAGCGAGGGATCCCACCTCTACCGCCTCAAGGGCACTGTACTGGAGCTTCAGACTCTTGGTCGGGGTATACAACTGGGGAGAATAACCAGTACCTCGCCCAGGCGGCCTCACCTGCTATGCTGAACAGGGGCCTTGTGAAGGGATGAGAAGATTGGAAGGGATAGGCAAGGAAGAGGGAAGGAAGCGGCCGTGGCCTTAAGTTAGGTACCATCCCGGCATTCGCCTGGAGGAGAAGTGGGAAACCACTTCTAGGATGGCTGAGGTGGGAATCGAACCCACCTCTACTCAGTTGACCTCCCGAGGCTGAGTGGACCCCGTTCCAGCCCACGTACCACTTTTCAAATTTCGTGGCAGAGCCGGGAATCGAACCCGGGCCTTGGGGGGTGGCAGCTAATCACGCTAACCACTACACCACAGAGGCGGACGATTATAGAATTTAAAAGTCATTTAGTGTTTGACTACATAGTAACAAAGTAGGAAACACTAGATATGACTAAACAGATACATTGGCTGAGTGAGACTGCCAGGCTGACGAATGCGCGCGGCAAGCGGTAACCTTGGCAAAAAAATATACATCTAATTCTGTTCACTTATTTAATATTTATGGGAGATACTAAAACAGCGGATAAATTCACGCCCACGATGTGGGTCTTTCAAAGCTGACCAATGAAAACGATTATTCGTCCATTTCTAGGATCGTAGTATGTAAGTGCAAATGGATTCTAGAGGACTCGCTGCAATCGCTGTTGACGATTAAGATGCCAGATACCATACCACCTGGACTACATTTAAGAAATAAAAAACATACGTCTCAACCCACGATCAACCCCTCGACCTCCTGCATGCTAACCCAAAACTCTATCCACTGCACCAACTGAACAGCACTACTCATAATGTGCTGACAGAGGTAGTTACCCTACATGTGGTTACAGTGTTGCCAGAATGCCACTCTTCAACGTCCTTTTTCTGCCGGATATACTCGCACTTTTGTGAGAGACATTTTTTTTATTGCTGGCATGTAAGGAGTCGCTCTGCGACACCCGAGTGCGCGAATTTCGGTTCATTCTGTATATGTTACCATCAGTGGTATCCGGCAAGAGTCTGACGTAATCGCGGTAATCAGGTGGGGTGATGACAGTTCCTAGACAACCATGTGCTCGGAAGTAGCCCGGTCATTCTCCAATCAACGTGAAGACCGCTCTGCCTGTCAATTTACTATAATATATCTGGGGTGCGGTCCCATACCGCATTACTTCCTTGTAAGTCCCGCTCCGACCCGATCAATAATAATAATAATAATAATAATAATAATAATAATAATAATAATAATGTTATTTGCTTTACGTCCCACTAGCTACTTTAACGGTTTTCGGAGACGCCGAGGAGCCGGAATTTAGTCCCGCACGAGTTCTTTTACGTGCTAGTAAATCTACCGACACCAAACTGATGTATTTGAGCACCTTCAAATACCACCGGACTGAGCCAGGATCGAACCGACCCGATCCACGCGCTCTGTCCTGTGTGCTCTTACACATTAATGTCGTGTGGTGTGGTCTCTGGAAAGGCCTGGTGCAGCAGGTCTTTCGAGTTGACGGCCTATAGGCGACCTGCGCGTTGAATGAGGATCATACCTAAGTTGAATGTTAATGATGAAGACAGCACAAACACCCAGCTTTTGCGCCAGAGCAATTAACCAATGAAAGTTAATATTCTCGACCCCACCGGGAATCGAACCCGGGACCCATTCGCCCAACGGCTAATCATTTATTCATGGAGGCGGACGCCCTTATACTAATTCAACAGTGCTAAATAATAATAATAATAATAATAATAATAATAATAATAATAATAATAATAATAATAATAATTTAACGCATTTTCTAACCGTTACCGGTCTGAACAAACGTTGGGTCGTTGAAATATTGCCTTACAGGTGTTTTCTAACGACCTGAAAACTAACAACATCGAAATGTCTCACTTGAACACCCCAAATGCTACCGACCTCAGTCGGGATCGAATCTGTTTGGGAACAGAGACCCAATGATTTAACCGACTGTGCTACTTAAGACGTAGCATTTACAGTAGTTACTGTGTTAGAGTGAGTAATGAAGTTTGGGGCCGATGACCTTCGATGTTAGGCCCCTTTAAACAACAAGCATTATCATCATCAGTAATGAAGTTTTTAAACAACATACATTTTAAATGTATTTTCTGAGAGTACATGACATTACGTCGTACAATCAAATAAACTAAAAACTAAAATATGAACAGCTCTAGTATATTTATGAGAAATGTACAGTTATACGTGACTGATGATATAGCGATCTCCAGTTTCACGCAGAATCCAAACACAGGATTTTTCATGAATTCCATATACATTCCCAGGGTTCGAATCGTAGCCGCCTTGACCAGAAGCCAGTGATGTTACTACATAAGCTTTCACACTCCACTCTCCTGAACTTTGCAGCGTGGGTTGGCGACCACGGGGCCCTTACCTGAGTCCTGGTATTATTTCCACTTACTTGTGCCACGCTCCACACTTTCATCCATCATTTCCGACCTTCCTTGGTCAACTCTTGTTCTTTTCCGACCCCGACGGTATTACGTATGGAGGCCTAGGGAGTCTTTCATTTTCACGCCCTCCGTGGCCCTTGTCTTCCTTTGGCCGATACCTTTATTTTTCGAAGTGTCAGATCCCTTCCATTTGTTCCCTCTGATTAGTGTTATATAGAGGATGGTTGCCTAGTTGTACTTCCTCTTAAAACAATCATCATCACCACCACCACTGATTAAGCTTTTACTTCTGCGATACACGTTTCAGAAAATGGATTGTTATCCGATCGTGAACACAATATGGGCATAAGCCACATGGCAATCAATCAATCAATCAATCAATCAATCAATCAATCAATCAATCAATCAATCAATCAATCAATCAATCAATCAATCAATCAATCAATCAATCAATCAATCAATCAATCAATCAATCAATCAATCAATCAATCAATCAGTCAATCAATCAATCAATCAATCAATCAATCAATCAATCAAAACTGATCTCTATTTAGGGCTGTCGCCCAGGTAGAAGATTATTATTTTTTGCTATTGGCTTTACGTCGCACCGACACAGATATGTCTTATGGCGACGACTTCCTACCTTTAAAAGCCCCACTCACGCTTTTGGTCTACCAACTTCATCCCACTCCATCTCTCCACTGACAGCTCGAAACACACCGCTTAGTCTCGTCCCCTGCTCCTAAGTCTTCCCAACCTAAAGTTTGCACCGTACAGGATTCAAAATTGTTTACTAATAATGGAGATCTTACCTGTATATTTCTCCCTGGTCCCATAAGACGAAAGTATCCCTTGTAAAATAGCGCGCAGTATCAAGCAACTGCTCCCTTAGAAACACACAACTTCACTCGACATAGCACACATTTAAACCCGGAGTCCCAGACTAGAGTACGCAGACTGCCTGTGGAGCACGCCGGCACAATACACCCTCCATCACGTGTTTCCGTCAAGGTCTCTATCCCCTCCACCTACTATAAACATAGCTGTGAGGGAGAGACATCTTTCAACACAGACAGCGGCTCGTGATAACAGAAGCCTTCCTCCTCCTCCTCCCCAATTTGCTCCACTGCGGTCGACCGACTGAGGTTAGTTCGCTTCCTGGTCTCCTTAGTGAAATTTTACCAAACCTTTGTTAGGATATAGCAAGTTGTTCTTCGAGGCTCAAAACACCTTAGTGGTCAACGAATGCCTTATTAGCAGGACTAGAGTTGAATGTACTGTAAAAACATATTTCCAACAATTTAACAACAAAATGTTATATTCTTATCAATATAATAGAGTGAACTCCCTCACTTTGAACACTCCTATATAATGCACACCCCTTTTGATTGACATACTGTATATTGAATGCACCGTTTAATTCCCTATGCTAAAAAATCTCTGTATATTGGACACCTCTCAACTTTGGACATTGGACAGCCATTAAATAAAACATAAGATTATACAGAGTGCCTTTTTTTAAAACTCTTACAAGTTAGTACCGGACGTGTTGGCCGTGCGGTTAGGAGCGCGCAGCTGTGAGCTCGCATCCCCGAGATAGTGGGTTCGAACCCTGCTGTCGGCAGCCCTGAAGATTGATTTCCGTGGTTTCCCATTTTCACACCTGGCAAATGCTGGGGCTGTACCTTCATTAAGGCCACAGCCGCTTCCTTCTCATTCCTAGGCCTTTCCTGTCCCATCGTCGCCATAAGACCTATCTGTGTCGGTGCGACGTAAAACAAATAGCAAAAAAATACACTCTTAGTGGACATGAAATTGTACTGTATTGTATATAAAGTCAAAGAACCATTTTTTTAATGTATATACAGCAGACTCAAGAGTTTTTCGTTTCCTGCACTGTCAGTGTACTTTTGAAATACTGTACTCCACCTTTTGGATTGAACACCCTACTACATTGGACACATTTTTAAGGAACCGTAGGTGTCCAACTTAGAGGGGGTTTACTGTACTGTATTTAGTATGGTTAAATACCTATATTATTTTCTACTTTCGTCAAATCTTCCCGATGTAGTCCACATTATTATAGTTGGTTAACTTATCTGCAGTGCATCCGTGGCTCAGACGGCAGCGCGTCGGCCTCTCACCGCTGGATACCGTGGTTCAAATCCCGGTCGCTCCATGTGAGATTTGTGCTGGACAAAGCGGAGGCGGGACAGGTTTTTCTCCGGGTACTCCGGTTTTCCCTGTCATCTTTCATTCCAGCAACACTCTCCATTCTCATTTCATAGCATCTATCAGTCATTAATAAATCACTTTGGGAGTGGCGACCCCATCCTACTAATAGCCTATATCTGCTTCATTCATTCCATCCCTGACCCGGTCAATGACTGGAAACAGGTTGTAGGTTTTCATTTTCAACTTATCTGCATATACAGAACTTCAATATTCCCCCTTTACGAGGAAATGGCGGAGGGGAAATTATCTATACAGGCTCATAATATTCCACCCAGACGAACAAGGTTATAATCTCGGTTCCTGTAAGGTGCAATTTACGCCTCAAACCTACGGCTAAAATTCAAAATGAGCTAGGGTGTCTCCAGCGATTCCAGAAATAACTGGTAAGCTGGAGATCCAGGTTGGGGTTGGGGGCAAACTAGCTTAGTGTTCTTATGGTTGGAAGTCAGGCGTTCCGGGTTTGAATCCCGATTATTTCGGGTGGTATTTTCATTAGGACCAGCGCATTCGGTCTTAAACCGCTGGCCAAGTCCCATATTGAGTCTGCATAATCCGCCGACTCCACACAGATATTGGAAGGTAATTATTATTATTATTATTATTATTATTATTATTATTATTATTATTATTATTATTAAACCGATTTTATTGTAACGAAGGTAGGACTCCCGGCCCTTTCTTACACTTAACCACTGTAATGTTGTGGAAAGATGAAAAAAAATTATCACGTAGGGTAAACCATACAGTTACCGGCCACTTAAGGATAATTTGAAGTTTGTTATTCAATACAATTCATGAATTGCAGTAAATAATTTTGTGAAACAGATTTTTGGCATTGTTATTCATTTCTAATACAAGAAGGACTAAGACACTTGTGATAATACTACAAATGTACACATTAAATTATTTATAAGTTTGTAACAATGTATAGTTATTGGCCACTTCTGACAGTAATTGTCCACACTTGGTACAGTAATTGGCCACCCCATATTTCTACTAGTGACATTGTATCTTGGGTTTACTGAACAGTCTATAAACTCCTATAATACAGTGTATCATAATTTTCTTGGTACAATGTGTTCTACATTTTACTAAGTTATATAGTTCACCTACTTCATCATCATCATCATCATCATCATCATCATCATCATCATCATCATCGTCATCATCATATGATTTTTGTGATTGTAACGGGCCCATTTTTCGTGAAACGAGCTGTGGTAATCGTCACAACGTATTTCCCACCCATTTTTGACCTTACCGTGGCAGATGCAGCACTATACTTCATTTCCACCTTTTCCAAATAATTTCCTTTTAATTGTGCTTCTGTTCTTGCCTTTCATTCTTTTTCCCCTTCCAGTTCTCACGTTTCTTTTTCCGTTGTTCGTTCTCTTCCCCTGCGGCAAGTTTAGCAAGGGGCTTCTTCTCAAACATGTCTTGATATTTATTTTATATCACAGCAAAAGGCTGTCTGTCTGTGATCTTCTTTCCTTTAAGCTTAGCAGTTCAGGCCAAACAAGAAATTCCTCCATATGGTCTAAATGGGCTCTTTTGATTACTGAGGTAGTCGTGCTTATTGAACTCGTTTCCTCCTCTCCTGTGTACATTCACTTGCTAGGGAAGGTGGATTCGCGTTCGAATCCTGAGAACGACTTCATTTTCAACTCTTTCGCTTAGGTACACATAATATCACCGCCCTCTCAGATCCATCTCTGGTGAGATCCATTCTGTAGACTGCACTATTTCCTGGTATGAGTTAGATCAATTTTGTTGCTTTCATATTTCCGTCTCATTCCCATCTTTGGCTTTGACTATATGGAAGTGTCTGAGGAATGAGCGAGTCCCTGTGATGGTGTGGAAGTGCTGCACTTTGAGCCGGTTGGTGTATGTATTTCAGTATGTTGGGCAGACTGATGTAACAGCACATTTGACTCGGTGAGAGGTTGAGGTTCTAACGAGTCTTTGGGCTCAAGCGAGTGCCAGCCAGCCCCTGTAGTCCCCTTCGGCATTTCCTGGAATGGATGACTAAGTCAGGCGGAGAAGCTCCCAGCCAATCTGAGGGCATGTGACGGCCTCTGCTTTTCGTCTGGTGTCTCCGTGGGTTTTCTGGCAAGCGAAATGAGAATGTTCGTACTCTGGCCGCACCCAGAAAATACTGGAACCATATATCAAATCACTCTCGCCGTGAACAGATTTCTTGTCGTTGAGTGTGTTGGACTAGTGTGTCGGAGAGTAATGTTAAAATGTTGCCGTTGAGGAGTATTGGAGTCAGTGTTGGTCGAGTGAAGGAGGGTTGGGGTGGAGAATTGTCTTTGTTTAGTGATTGGTATTGAATTAGTGCTGTGTTATTGTTTTCTCGAGTGATACGTGTTGAGTAGTTCAGTGTTGGGAGCCGTCACGTGAATTGATGGTGCGAGCTACCGACCTTGTCTGGAATCGATCCAAGTGTACCGTCGTCGTGCTGCATGATAGCCGATGTCCTTGTCTTGCAACATGTCTGCATTGATAAAAGAGACAGTGTTTTACTCGTAACAATACAGTATCTCCACAATTGCTCAGCGCTGAATTAGGTGTTTCTGAACCCGACACCATTTCCAGTATCAGTTAAGAAATTGGATCTCACTTACTAGTATTATTATTATTATTACTATTATTATTATTATTATTATTATTAGAGCCACCGTGGCTTAGGCGGCAGCGCCGGTCTCTCACCTCTGGGTTCCGCGGTTCAAATCCAGGGCACTCCATGTGAGATTTGTGCTGGACAAAGCGGAGGCGGGACAGGTTTTTCTCCGGGTACTCCGGTTTTCCCTGTCATCTTTCCTTCCAGCAACACTCTCCACTATCATTTAATTTCGTCTGTCATTCATTAATCATTGCCTCAGAGGAGTGCGACAGGCTTCGGCAGCCGGCACAGTTCCTATCCTCGCCGCTAGACGGGGTCATTCATTCCATTCCTGACCCGGTCGAATGACTGGAAACAAGCTGTGAATTTTCATTATTATTATTATTATTAAATATGTAGTCACATTTCCGATTTAAAAATATGATAAAATCTACCTACCCATAATTATAGGAAAATGGGTCAAGTCACGTTAATTCTTAGCCGAGATGCTACGGCATAGATCTTTGAAAATAATTGAAAATGATGTTATAAATTCAACACGGCTTTAACCAACACTGCGTTGAAGGTTGTCTTCTTCCATCTGGTAATGGGAAATGGAGACCAACTGGGAAGCAATTAACTGAACTCTCATGAATATGAATATCAAAGAACAACGAGTAGCGCATTTTTAGTTCATTATATGAATATCAAATAACTCGTAAATTCTTTGCACAACCAGTTTCACAAAAGCTGAGTTTTCGTTACCTATCTCCCGCTCGCAACACTGTTAAATTTATGTGCATTCACTTTATTAGAGATTAATGGGTTTGGTCATTAGTCATCTATACGGTAAAAAGTAGCCCTAGAAAGGTAGGAATTACTTTTGTGTTAAACTCTGAAAGGGAATTTAATTTTAGAACGCTTACATAGCATAAAATGTGTTCGTACTCCATTAAAAATACTCTACTCTACATTCTTTTATAATAATAATAATAATAATAATAATAATAATAATAATAATAATAATAATAATCTATACAAATTAAATCATAACGCCCATGTGTCACTACATTAATTATTTTGGCGAAATTTTATTTCAGTTATCCGTTTCAGGTGTAATAACAACCATCTACAGAGTTTTCTTTGTAGCTTTGTTTTTTTTTTTTTTTTTTTTTTTGCTAGGGGCTTTACGTCGCACCGACACTGATAGGTTTTATGGCGACGATGGGATAGGAAAGGCCTAGGAGTTGGAAGGAATCGGCCGTGGCCTTAATTAAGGTACAGCCCCAGCATTTGCCTGGTGTGAAAATGGGAAACCACGGAAAACCATCTTCAGGGCTGCCGATAGTGGGATTCGAACCTACTATCTCCCGGATGCAAGCTCACAGCCGCACGCCTCTACGCGCACGGCCAACTCGCCCGGTGTAGCTTTGGTGTCTGTTTATCTGTTTGTAGTTTGAGTCCTTATAACTGAAAATCTACTGAACATATTTCAACCAAACTTCATATTCAGAATCCACCTATCCAAATGTAGGTTTCAGGGACCACACCACTTCAAAATATCTGAATGAAGAGGGTGTGTACAGGAAGACTGGAACAGTGGTTTTGCTCTCCCACAAAGTTTCCATGATCGACTTTAACAGAAAACTAAAACCAAACCAAACCCCATGGCACTACAGCCCTTGAAGGGCCTTGGCCTACCAAGCGACCGCTGCTCAGCCCGAAGGCCTGCAGATTACGAGGTGTCGTGTGGTCAGCACGACGGATCCTCTCGACCGTTATTCTTGGCTTTATAGACCGGGGCCGCTATCTCACCGTCAGACAGCTCCTCAATTCTAATCACGTAGGCTGAGTGGACCTCGAACCAGCCCTCAGGTCCAGGTAAAAATCCCTGACCTGGCCGGGAATCGAACCCGGGGCCTCCGGGTAAGAGGCAGGCACGCTACCCCTACACCACCTGGCCGGCATTAACAGAAAACTGCTAACTTAATATAAATATATTTCTGAAACTTTTTCTCGCGTAGGCTACATAAGGGAGATTTTGTTAACGAAAAGTTTTACAGTTTAAATTCTAGCGAACGTAGCCCAAAAGCGGGTGCGCATAGTGCTTATTCCTTATTAACTAGAAAACTACTGGATGTATTCAAACCGAACTCCATATTTAGAATCCACCTATCCAAAGGTAGATTTTAGATTTCATATGATTTCAACATTCTTGAATGGACTTGGGGTTTATAGGAAGATCGAAACGATGAATTTACTCTCCTACAAAATATCCAAGACTAACCATTATTGAAATCTATCTACATTAATGGAAATGTATTTTAAAAGTTTTTCTCGTGTCCGCTTTTTCCGTAGGAGGAAAAATAAAGGAGATATTATTACGGAATGCTTTATAGTCCGAGATGTAGCGGACATTGCCCAAAAGAGGGTCCACGCCGTACTGATTTCTTATAGCTGAAAAATTACCGAACTTATTTCAACCAAACTTATCCAAAGGTAGTTTTCAGGCTTCATACCATTTCAGAATCCCAAAATGGACTGGGGATTTATAGGAAGACCGGAACAGATATTTTACTCTCTCGCAAAATATTCATGATCAACCTTAATCAAAATCGACCAACTTTAATAGAAATTAATTTCTACAACATATTTCTCATGCACATTTTTTGCATAGGAGGACTAATAAGATATTACTAACGAAAAGTTTTACAGTCTAAGCCCTAGCGGACATAGCTCAGCAGCGGGTCCACGTAGTGTTGATTTCTTATAACTGGAAAAGTGGGAGTTTATAGGATGCCTGATACAGTGAATTTACTCTCCTACAAAATAACCAAGGACAACTTTAATAGAAATCTATTTCTAGCGAACTTAGCCCAGAAACTGGTGCGCATAGAGCTGATTTCTTTTAGCAGAAAAATTACTCGACGTATTTAAACCAAACTTCATATTTAGAATCCAGCTATTGAAAGGTAGTTTTTAAGATTCCATACTATTTCAAAAATCCCTGAGTGGACCGCGGATTATAGGAACACCTAAATAGTGAATTTATTCTGCCATAAAATTTCCTTTTTTTTTTTTTTCAAGCTGCTTTACGTCGCACTGACACAGATAGGTCTTATGGAGACAGTGGGATAGGACAGGGCTAGGAGTGGGAAGGAAGCGTCCGTGGCCTTAATTAAGGTACAGCCCCAGCATTTGCCTCGTGTGAAAATGGGAAACCACGGAAACTCATCTTCAGGGCTGCCGCCAGTGGGGTTCGAACCCACTATCTCCCGAATACCGGATACTGGCCGCACTTAACCGACTGCAGCTATCGAGCTCGGCCCATAAAATGTCAAACACCCCAACAGGGAATATACTCTCCCCTAAAGTATCAAGACCGGAACAGTGAATTTACTCTGACACAAAATATCCAAGACCGCTGGGCTAAGTGGCTCAGACGGATGAGGTGCTGGCCTTCTGACTCCAAATGGTTCAGTCCGGTCGTATCTGAAGGTGCTCAAATACGTTAGCTTCGTGTCAGTAGATTTACTGGCACGTAAAAGAACTCCTGCGGGACAAAATTCCGGCATATATATTGAACCCATGACCTTTGTGCCCTAAGAACATTATGCATTATATAACAATTAAATTAAATGTTGGATTCTTGATAGCATGGATTTGACACGTGACGAGGGGGTGATTACCTTCGGTCCCACGCTCTGGGGTACGTGACGTCAACCACACGTGTCGACGGCGGAAGAATCTCAAGTCATTTTTATGAACTATTTCAAAGCGCGTGTACACGGCGTGACCACGCCAAGTCAAAAAAATATAGTGCCTATCAAAGGAGGTCAATCATCTCACAAATCGAACCCGTAAAATTTTTAAATGTCCATGAACACTACCGCCAGAAATGTAGCAAGCATGTAGTCACTTTCAAAACTCTTGAAATTACAGTTTAGGTAAGTCAGAAAATTTATAGGAATTTTCTTGGCGGCAAAGGGAGAGATCCGAAGAGAGGGGGTAACTGCTATAAAAATGAAGGGACGCCATGACGAAGCTTCCTTCTCCGGCATTTGTGATACAAAGCGGACGAAAAATTGTTGAGCTGCTCTGCGAAATCAAACCAACGAAAGTAGACTGAGTTCGGCTGCAGATTTTAGCCATTGCGGCTAAGTCTTGACTCCATGAGGAGATAGTTTTCTTGAGTGAAATAACTGTACCAGATAGGACGGTCAAAGTACTGAAATATTCTAATGTGATTAAGTAATTCGTGTGCGGGAATAATTATAATCCATCGTGTGCGCTCCGCAAACGAGTGAAGGGTATTTCTTTTTTTTTATGCTTTATTCCAGGAAACCTGAAGAAACATAATGAGATGTACAGCCATGAATGTAAAGATGGCTAAATAAAATGCCAGGGTCACAGGTGAGCCCTAAGACGAATACTGGCGTGACGACATGAGGTAGGTGGCTTTCCATCTTACTACCTCTTATATCTCGTCTCGTGATTTCTTGTATTTGAATGGGGATTTACGACGCAGTGGTCGCCCTACTAAGTTTTGTAAGTGTGAGAGTACGACTAAAAGAGTCATTTGTTTTATTTTCCACTTGGATAAAATTTTGAAGTCTTGCGAGTGCCATATAATGTTGTAAAAAGTTATTGAATAGGGTTCCGAAGTGATATCACGTCCAATGTAGATCGTCATCCGTGTGAGTATACTGCCTGTATTTTGTGATGTTAAAGTAAGATGTTCATTCGACGTAAAATTCTTCTGACTGCAATTTGACGTTATAATAATAATCCATGGTTACTCATTTTCAATCGAGAGGAAGCGCGCTGTCGGGTGAGGACATAGGGAGATGAATTTGGTCACGGAGAGAAACGTTTTTATTTAATGCCCATTTTAAACTGTGTCTGACTGACAAATAAAAGATCTAGTAGAATGTTTCAGTCATTTCTCGTAAAAATCAAGTTATTAAATACGATATCATTTATGCAAAGTTATTCATGATTAATGCATTGTGCGATATTAGACGTCGGTATTTCTAGTGAGGATTTTATTCCAGTTCTTGGTCGATGATAATTGTGGAGCTGGGAAACAGAGGTTAGTTTTGTGAATCAGGTTGGACCTGTCATTGAAGCCGGGACACTGAAGCCCGAGGAGTGTTTTATATGAGTTGAGATGAGATGTGCGAATCAGGTTAGAGTCCTGTCATTGAAGCCGGGATATGATAGCCCGAGGAATATTTATAATGTTGAGAATGGAAAGAAATTCATAGAAATCCATAGCGGTATAATTGGCGACGCGTATAATTAGTGTGGGCATCTTGAAGCATAATCTGTGCATTTTGTTGGTTAGAATATCGTATTTGTTTAATCATGTCGGCAGAGTTTAAAGGGAGCATTTTGAGAAGTCAGTCAGGTAGAACGAACCGGGTGGTTTATGTAACTGCCAAGCGAGCATGGGGTGAGGGACCTCAGCTATGATAACGCAAAAGAGTGGAGTTGAGATTGTACTGTAATTCTCGGCCAGGGGATACGTTAAAATGCTGGATTTAGTTGAAAATTCATAGCCGGTAATGATCTAAGTATTGTGAAATACTGTAATTGGGGACGTAATGAACATTGGAAACCATGAACTTTGAGTATAAGGAACAGAGTAACCCAATTTCAGGGTTGTCCAAAATATAGAGCGATGGTCGTGATTGATCGGTTTGTCTGCGAGGGGTGTGCAAAATTCAGTGATGAGATATGACATCGTAATTATATGGCGAGTTGTTTGGTTTGTACGTAGATTATTAGGATATCCAAGTGTTAATAACGGTTAGGATTAGATTAGATTTTAAAGTGTGATATCACGATACGAGATATATATAGCTGGACATGAATGATGTAACAAATTCTTTTCCAGCCAGATAAACATCGCAATATTGAATTCACATCACAGCTGCGTAGAAAGTTGTGAAGAAACCAGAGTCCGCGGAGATAAAATTTACTGTTGTTTAACATTTCGATAAATCATTTAAATTTATTAAATTATTAAATTCAGCGAAGCCGCATTTTGAAATAACTTTAATCAAGCGAATAACTTGGAGATGCATTCTGGAAATTTTAATTTGATGTCTGGGGAATATTAAAAATAAAGTAAAGATTAAAGGGACATATCCGAAGGAAATGGATTTTACTGCCACAAAGTTTGTGAGCATTGCTATTGTTGTAACTATTGAACTTTGATTGATTGAGCAGTGAATGTGCTGGGGATAGTAAAGTGGAAACTTTGGTCATCAACCGATGTAACTTAATTGTGTTTAGCCTTCAGCCTAGAAACTTGGATGGTCAGGGGGTCATCAACCTCAGTGACTTAGATTAGGGCCATATGCCATTGTAGCATCATTTCCTTGCGGTCATCATCCACAATGACTTTAAAGTAACTTAGAAGATTAGATGTCGGTCCATGACATAGACGCAGGTCACATCGATTCAATTAAGGGTCCATGCCGTAGAACCACTGTGTGGCACACACCGATTGGACGGCCTTAATTATAACCAGAGTCCAGAGTTCGTGTTACGAGGGCTGGACCATAACGAATCACTATGATGGTACATGCGGTCTCACATGGAAGCCGAATTTAAGGATTTCCAGACTTTCCTTTCTTAAATGATTAATAATTGAGACAATGGTTTCTAGTAAGAATGCCCATCAGGCGATTGCGTTAAAGTCTCACACCAGTGTTCTGACCATTATGTAAAAATGATTGTGGTGTCCAGTGGATACAGTTGACTTCTATGATACCAGTGACAGATTGCTTCAGAATTTCCTGAATAAATAGGAATCTTTTAAACAGACCTTTCATTCCAGTAGATAGATTAGAATTAATGAACCCTACCTTTACCTCAGCAAGTGACGAAGAACCCGAAACGACCCAAGAGACAGATCTCATGAACTTTGCTGATAGGTAAGGAAGGTAGGTACCCCTCAATATGGACCTAAAGGGTTCAATATGTATATATATATATATTACAACTTCCCTAATTACAGGCTTGTCACTAGGACAAAGTATACTTCACATTTCAATAGAAAACTTACCATCACTGTATAAGGTTGTAAAAAAATACTATGTAATACATCATATGAGCATGGAATATGAAATGTCTTTACAAACAGTACAAAAAGGAATTAGTAAGCAAAAAGTACGTACACGATGCTATTGACTGTATAAATGATTTCTTAAAATTAATATTGAACCACGGATGGCAGCTACCGCTATGTTTGTCTAACGGAAATCTACCAACCTCAATGGGGGACTAATAAAGGAGATATGATTAACGGAATGTTTCACAGTCTAAGTTCTAGTGAACATAGTCCAAAAGTGGGTGCGCGTAGTGCTACTGAGCAGTTTTCCTAACTTCCTTTATAAGGGCTTCCTTTTCACCGTACTGTTCGAAGGCCTACAGTTCGGATCTGGATGCCTATACCAGTCGTTGTGAGTGTGGTAATTGCGCGTGGTCCCCCTCCCCCCTCCCTCACCACAACATTCGATGGAAATGCTTTGGTAGTGCCTGATTTCGAGTGCTAAAGCTCCTACACCCAAATAATTACAGGAGCACATACTTCCACACATACGACAGTAACATTGGTTGCTTGCTACTTTCGTTTGCAGTTCCCCGTCAGTCCGTGCTTCGCAATTGCTATAAAAGTCACAGCGTCAGACTGTGAGAGTTGCAGAACATGACCTCAGGTCGAGGTGCTTCTCATGCGGCTATCTCTACGTTACACACTTCCGCGTTTGTAGCACTAAATCACTCTTACTTTGTGCTCACGGTAGCAGAATGACGAATGTGGTGTACAAAGAAGCATTAAATTAAATGACAGGTTTCAAGTGTGTCTAATATAGAATTGGCCTTACATGCAAGCCCGTACATTAGGATGTCAGCCACGAAGAAGTTACGTATCCCTTGTGTGTATCAACATCTTATGTTACAAAGTGCAACATGAGCGGTTTAATGACCGTTCTCTTTTGGAATTTTCGCCTTATTGCAACTGTGCCTTCATTCTGATGAGCTCGTCAAGACGGGTGGTTACAGATAATAATAATAATAATAATAATAATAATAATAATAATAATAATAATAATAATAATAATAATAATAATAATAATAATAATAATTGCATTACGACCCACGAAATATTTTTACGAATTTCGGAGATGTTGTGGTGCCGGAAGTTTGTCTCCCAGGAGTTAATTTACGTGCCAGTAAGTCTACCGTCACAAAGCTGATGTATTTGAGTACCTTCTAATACCATAAATCTAAGCGCGATCGAACCCGTCCACTAGGGCTCAGAAAACCAGCGCTTTACCATTTGAGGCACTCAGTCCGGATGTACATTCCATTATCCTATACAAATATATATCTCGTAACTGTTCCCGTTGGTGGGAAGAAAATGTTCACCATCAGAATGTTAGCCGGCAGGGCAGGACAGGTGATGGTATACAAATTGGAATCACTAGATTGCCTGCCAAAAGCCTCGATTCAATTCCAAACCACTCCACAGTGTTCATATGGAGTGAAGGCATATAACGCTGTTGATCAGGATTCGTCTGTTGGAATAAACAAGTTGATTTACGTCGCACCGACATAGATAGGTCTTATGGCGACGATGGGATAGGAAAGGACTAGGAGTGGGAACGAAACGGCCGTGGCCTTAATTAAGGTACAGCCCCAGCATTTGTCTGGAGTGAAAATAGGAAACCATGAAAAACCATCTTCAGGTTTTTATGGTTGACAGCCCTGAAGATGGTTTTCATGGTTGTCAACAGTGGGGTTCGAACCCACTACATCCCGAATACAAACTCACAGCTGCGCACCTCTAACCGCGCGGCCAACTCGCTCGGTTGTGTTGGATGGATGGAGACGTTAAAAGCCTTGGTGTTACTCGACAGGAGCAGGCTATGTGCCGATACCAGTTACACCCTCTCCAGACCTTCTCCTGCTCATCATCATCTCACACCCAGATTTATAGGTCGCCCATGGGAGTCAAATAAAGAGATCTGCATCAGGCAAGCCGAACATGTCCACGGACACCCGCGGCACTAAAAGCAGTACTATAAATAAATAAATAAATAAATAAATAAATAAATAAATAAATAAATAAATAAATAAATAAATAAATAAATAAAGTAACATTTACGTTGAAAGTGAGGTTTTATAAATTTTGACAAGAATACGTCAAGTTATTTCGCCTGTATTATATACATACTATTTTGAACGTATTTTTATTCAAATAATATTAAGATGAAGCCCACTATTGAAAGAGTCGAAGCCATCTATCAATGAATCTATTTCATTCAAGAATCAGTCAATAAATACACTGACTTGCCCACGTGACGCTGTGTAGCCATCTGGCAAGTATCTAAGCTAACTGTTTTACATGCATTTAAAAATGTTTAGACCTATGATTAGTATATTCTTATGTTAGTAGAAGTTGAGTGCGGTAAGTGACCACAGTATCGTAAATCTCCACTCTCCACATCATTTTGAAGAATATGAACATATTAAATTCGACATGGTTTGAAATATTATTTACTCACGACGTTTCTGTACGTTAGGTGTATAGATGTTCTTTTTTTGAGAAGATATACAGTACCTCCAGAATTATAAGGAACGGGGGCCGTGAACATACGTGTGAACGCTACCACTTCGAACTATGTAGGGAAAGAACAAAATCAATTAAATACTATGCAAAACAAGGCGCAGGTGCGCAATTTTAGAGATTCTGCCTCTCTTTTTATGGCTATTTGGCTGCAATATAAGTATTATTATTAAATGTATTTTTCAGTAAGCAGTTCTGTTTGTGCCACATTTAAAAGTTCACAGAAAGTCCGATACAAAACTGAATTATCAAAGTACTGACATATAGGTGGATACTAACGACAAAACACAACCAGTCGCCTGGGACAGGAGCCGTAGTGGCAGCTGATTACGAGCGGACCACTATCATCTATCTTGATTGAAATGCAATCTGTTAATGCCCACCGCTTTGATGGAATAATCATTTCAGGTAGACAGCTTCCATTTTAGAACAAAATTGTTGCTAATGGACCTTGCGATGAGTTTCATCCCACTGTATTTGCACAGGGAAATTAAACGTCGAATATTCATTTGTTGCTCGTTTCTGCAGCTTTGAAATAGTGTATGAGAGATTAAATATGTGTGAATCCTGAGGATAAAATCTACTACCTCTACAAATATTTGGTGTTTCATATTAAAGACCTGAAGCAACACAGCTAACAAAACTTTGTTTACTATATCGAAAATGATACATAATTTCCTGATGAAAGAAAACCTTTAAATTAACTAGTCCATGTTTCTTCTATCAATTACATGCAAACCACGAGAGAGTGCGTTTCTCATAATTATATTATAGTCGCTTAATGTCCATTTCTCTGCCGTAAGAAATGTACAAAATTGTATAGATATTTAACACAATGGAGACAAACCTCTAGCGCTGGTTCCTGATAGGGCAATGAACAAAGAGGTCGTACAAATATATACACACCAAACTCAGTGTCACAATCACCAAATCGTTGTTTTCCTCTCCCAAGGTATTACTCTTAAATCACGCTTGAGATCGGTTAGATATGAAGGCGCTTTATATGACATTTCGAATCGTTGGTTTCAGCTACGTTAAATAAAAATTCTATTACACCAAATTCCGACGCCGGGTGGTCTTAGAACTTATCTCACGGACATTAAATAAATATTATTATTATTATTATTATTATTATTATTATTATTATTATTATTATTATTATTATTATTATTATGTGTGAACATGCAAAGATTTATTTATGATTTCGTTTGCGGAGGATCTGTTGACTAAAGATTCTCTTCCTTTCTTCCGCCCACTTGGTACCTGCTCCTCGTGGTACTTCATTCTCCGGAGTAACTTCCCACTTGTCAATTTTTTTTAAATATATATTTTGATTCAAAATTATTTCAGGATGAATTTGTGCGTTCTTCATGTCCGCTTTTGTTTGTTGTATCCAAGGGAAGTTCTTCAGTTTATCAACTCTTTCAAGAACCTGGTGGGTGAGTCCGGTTTCTGGAAGCCTCTTAACATGTCCATAAAATTTTAGCCTTCTTTTCCTGAGGTCTGCCGCAATGTTAGATAATATTTCTGCGGATTTCTGGGTTTGGAGGCGGTACCCTTCTTCCGTGTGTCTTGGTCCTAAAATTTTCCTCATGATTTTTCGCTCTTTTTTTTTAGGATATTCTCCAGCTCGCCCTTTTTATGAAGCGTTAGAGTTTCCCTTACACATGAGGCCTTAGGTTTGATAACAGTATTGCAATGTTTAATCTTAACGTGGAGAGACATACATTTTTGTTGTAGTCTTCTCTTGTTCTCCCATATGCTCTTCTGAGTTTTTGGACACAGCTGTTTTGGGCTATTTTTTCTTGTCCGGTTGGTTCGAGGATTTCGCCCAGGTATTTGAAGTGAGGGACCCTGTTGATTTGTCCGTATTTTGTATTGAGACTATTGATGTCTAGTTTTTAACAGAAAAAAATCAATTTTCTGGAAGGATGTATGAATTCCGACCTTTCTGGCACATTCTTCGAGAATTTCAACTTGCTTTATCGCTGCGATTTCATCGCTGGACAAAAGAGCCAGGTCATCCGCAAAGGCTAAGCGTGGAATTTCAAGCTTGTTTTTTTCGTGTCCGAATGTTTACTGGGTTCCAGCAATTTTGTGCTTTCAGTTCTTTTTCCCAGTCCCTCATCACCTTATCTAGGACGAGGTTGAAGAAGAGGGGTTACAATCCATCTCCTTGCCGGACACCAGTTTTGATCAGGAATTCTTCTGAGATTTCTCCCACAAATTTCACTCTTGACTTCGTGTCAGTGAGGGTCTGTTTCGTCAAGTTTAGCGTTTTGGAGTCTAATCCCTGTTATTTCAGGATGCTGAACTGAGATTGACGATCAATTGAATCACAAGCCGCCTTGAAATCTACGAAGGTACAGATGACTGGAAGGTTTCTCGGGGCCTGAATTTTAGAGCGGTTTTGAGGTTGAAGATCTGCTCAGTGCATGATCTGTGAGGGCGGAACCCAGCTTGATATTCACCAGTCTTATGCTCGAGTTGTTCGTGTATTCTTTTCAACAGGCATGCAGAGAAAATTTTGTACCCGAATTATTATTATTATTATTATTATTATTATTATTATTATTATTATTATTATTATTATTATTATTATTATTATTATTATACATATGGTTCGTAGTGTGGCTTACTACAGTCACGTCATAGTTCGAGTACCATGGGCAACGGCTGAGTAGCGTAGTAAGTGTCGGGATACCAGTTGCTATGGAATGGGAGTAGGCATCTCGGACGTATTCTGAGTCATGGCCCTCCTTGTACTCAGGCAGCTAGGACTGTACCATCCACCGGAGGTACCTGATCTGTTAGAGGAGAAATACTCACTGGGACTCTGTATGTAAGGGTAGGATCCTACTTCACTGAATTTTCGCCGAGCACGATCGGAATGTTTGAAGCAAGCCTCGGACCTATGGGAGTAACGGAGTCCCACTCCCATTTGACAGGCGAGGGACTCCCTGGGGAACAACTTGGCGAACGAAATGGAATTCGATGGGTAGCTATCAACATTAATGGGGATTATGGAAGAAGGAAAGTAGAACTGGCTGAGTCAGCAAAGAGGATGCATCTGGATGTGTTGGAAGTTAATTATATTCGGGTGAGGGAAGGTAACGAGGAAGAGGTAGAAGATTATAAATTATTCTTAACAGGTGTTAAAAGGGAGGATCAGAGTGTAGGATAGAACTGGGTGGTTGGTAAATGTACGGAAGATATTGAAGGCAATAGGAATGGGAAGCGGTTTTTTTGCTAGTTTGCTTTACGTCGCACCAACACAGATAGGTCTTGTGGCGACGATGGGACATGGGAAGGGCTAGGAGTGGGAAGGAAGCGGCCGTGGCCTTAATTAAGGTACAGTCCCAGCATTTATTTGGTGTGAAAATGGGAAACCACGGAAAACCATCTTCAGGGCTGCCGACATTAGGGTTCGAACCCACCATCTCCCGGATGCAAGCTCACAGCTGCGCGACCCTTAATCCCACGGCCAACTCGCCCGGTGGAGGAACCGTTTGCTGGACTTCAGTGCTAGTAGAGGATTAGCAGTTACAAATATATTCTTCAAGCATAAAGAATAATGCAACACATGGTAGGGTAAGGGCACCAGATATGTAATATCTAAGTCGACTTAGAATTCAGGAAATCTGTTAGGATCGTGCGGGTTTTCCAGTGATTTGTCGATGATACGGACCACTATCTGACCTGTAGTGAACTAGGACTGGCCTAGGATAGAAAAAGTGAAATATATCTGCAGACAAATAAGGGTAGAAAAACTTCAGGACGAGGAAATTAGACAAAAGTAATTAGATATGATTAGTGAAATGTTCCAAACAATGTACAGTATGAAGTTTCAGGATAAAATAAGAGAATGGGTGGCATACAGGGATGCTGTAGTAGAAATGGCAAAGGCATGCCTGGGAACAACGGTGTGTAAAGATGGGGAACAAGCGAATATCTTGGTGAGAGCAGCTTGTAAATGTACAAAGAAGGCGTATCAGAAATGGCTCCAAACAAGGACCGATGCAGACAAGGAATTGTACGTAGATGAAAGAAACAGAGCGAAACAAATAGTAACAGTATTTTATTCAAGAAGAAGTCTGGGAAGATACCGGTAATAACATGGAAAGGCTAGGTCAAGCAGCAGGGAAACCGTTCTGGACAGTAATATTCTTAGAAAGAGAGGGAAAAAGAAAATGAAAAGTGTTTTTGGTAAATCGGGTGAACTCATAATAGATTCCAGGGAATCACTGGAGTGGTGGAATATTTAGAAAATCTTCTCAACGTTAAGAGAGCCTAAGCTGGACGAAAACCAATGTGGATTCAGACCATAGAGGGGCTGTCAGAATCGGATTTTCAGTATGCGCCAGGTAATCGAAAAATGCTGCGAGGAAATAGACAGTTATGTTTATGTTTCGTAATTCTAGAGAAAGCATATGACAGAGTACCGAGGGAAAATATGTTCGCCGTACTGGGGGACTATGGGATTAAGGGTAGATTATTAAAATCAAACAAAGGCATTTGTGTGGTCAATTGGGCTGCAGTGAGAATTGGTGGTAGAATGAGTTCTTGGTTCAAAGTATTTAGAGGGTTTTTGTTGTTCATAGTTGACATGGTTCTTCTTCTTTCTGCAATTTGCTTTACGTCGCACAGACACAGATAGGTCTTATGGTGACGATAGGATAGGAAAAGCCTAGAAATGGGAAGGAAGCGGCCGTGGCCTTAATTAAGGTACAGCCCCAGCATTTGCCTGGTGTGAAAATGGGAAACCACGGAAAACAATCCTCAGGGCTGCCGACAGTGGGTAGTTGACTTGGATCATATGCTGAAAGGTATTAAGTGACAGAAAGTGATTCACTTAGGTGGCCTATGCTGACGACCTTGTCTTAATGGCAGATTGTACCGAAATCCTGCAGTCTAATTGCGTGGAACTTGATACTAGGTGCAAAGAGTATGGTATAAAAATGAGCCTTTCCAAGACTAAACTGATATCTATATGTAAGAAATCTAAGAGAACTGAATGTTCGAATGGGATACAAACCTGGAACAGGTCGATAATTTCAAGTATTTAGGATGTGTGTTTTCCCAGGATGGTAGTACAGTGAGACTAATAATCGAAGTGCAGTAAAGCTAATGCAGTGAGCTCGCAGTTGTGATCAATAGTATTCTGTAGGAAGAGAACTCAGCTCCTGGACGAAACTATCTTTACATCGGTCTGTTCTCAGACCAACTTTGCTTTACGGGAGTGAAAGATGGGTGGACTCAGGATATATTATTCTTACTTGAGAAGTAGCCGACATAAAATTATTGGGAACGATACCTGGCTCAAACAGGTAAAAACAATGGCAGGAGGGTACTCGGAACGAGGAGATAAAAGTTAAAATAGGAATGGACTCGATGGCCACCGTGCTATTGACCAAGATGTTCCAAACTCCCTACATAAAGCAAAAACATAAAAACAATAAAAGTGATTGCATGCTATATATTGATGAAATACATGCAGTCTAGCGCAGTGTGGTTATCACATTCGAGTTATTTGAGAACAGTTCAACATAAAAGCATAATAAATTACTCCTGAAACTTCTAATGTAATAAGAACACCAAATACAACTTACAAACAATAAATCAGTGGTTTGAGCACAGTGTTTTGATTAATTGCTCCCCAGAAAGAAAGAACTTTCCAACGAACAAGCCGCTCCGCAAGAAAGAACGAACTAAGCCCAATACGTTCTTCCCCGAGAGTTGATGAGCCCGCGAAGAAGAAGAAGAAATAATACACCTCTCTGTCAGAAGAAAGTGCTGTATAAATTGCCACTCTCAAATGAAATGAATAAATTTGTCCCCGACGTTTAATCTTCTCCATTCTCCGGATGACAATCAAGAGGGGGTTTCTCGAGAATCGTAACCTAAGATATACCCACATAATTATTCAAAAATTCTGTTCAACTGCTCTGAGGAAACGAAATATAATTTTCATTCAAGAAAAAAAAAAAGTACAAGCTGAGTGGCTCAGAATGTACAACGCTGATTTTTCTAGGGCTATGATTGCGAGTTTAATCCTGGCACATTCTGGTGGTATTTGAAGGTGCTGAAATACGCCAGCCTCGTGTCAGTAGCATTATCAGCACATAAATGAACTTATGCGCGAGGCAGAATGGTCAGCGTAATGGCCTTCGGTTGCTGGTTCGATTCCCGGCCCGACAGAGATTTTAGCCACGTTTGGTTAATTCTTCTAGCTCAGGGTTAGGTGTTTGTGGTAGTGTACACATAATTTATATTCAACACATCACAATATTAACCAACACAGAACCGCGTAATAAATCGCTCCACATAGATTTGGAGTTAGGAAGGGCTTAACTCACATCAGTGCCAACCCGAGAGAATGAGGGGAAAATACCAGAAAGAAAGGAAAGAAAGAAAGAATTGAACTTACGCGGGGCAAAATTTCGGCACCTAGATGTCTCTGAAAACACTAAAAGTATTTAGTGAATGTTAAACCAATAGCATTGTTATAAGAAATTTAATACAAAACTAAGTTAATCTGTGATTATTGATAACATGTATTTCATAATAAGCCCACGTAGTCTGTCTGTGACGTGCAATTGATTAAGCGTTTTACTCCATTAGAAAATTGCCTGTTTACTTGCTTATGTATTTGATCAATTTCTTTTTCATCCTAGCATGATTTATTCATACAGAAAGTATCAGTATTGTGGCTTAGCCGCTTGGCTTTCTACCCTGACGGCCAAGGTTCGAATCCTGGTTGATTCCCGGTAAGTATTTACGCCTGAAAATTTATGCACCATCTCGAAGTGCAACCGAACTTTCATCCCCGGCCAAAACCCAAAATAAGCCAGGGTGACTCAGTGATACTAGAAACAATAACAATGACAAATGAGGTATGTTAAATAAAGAAATAATTTATTTAAAAATATCGAAAAATAAACATGAATGTTTTACTACAATTTTCAAACACAGTCAAATGTTAGGAAGAATATCTACACCATCAAAATTCATAATTAATATATAATTGTTAGGTAATTAGATATTTAAACTAACAGTATACTCGTCGTCATCATCATCATCTGTTTACCCTCCAGGTTCGGTTTTTCCCTCGGACTTAGCGAGGGATCCCACCTCTACCGCCTCAAGGGCAGTGTCCTGGAGCTTCAGACTCTTGGTCGGGGGATACAACTGGGGAGTATGACCAGTACCTCGCCCAGGCGGCCTCACCTGCTATGCTGAACAGGGGCCTTGTGGAGGGATGGGAAGATTGGAAGGGATAGGCAAGGAAGAGGGAAGGAAGCGGCCATGGCCTTAAGTTAGGTACCATCCCGGCATTCGCCTGGAGAAGAAGTGGGAAACCACGGAAAACCACTTCCAGGATGGCTGAGGTGGGAATCGAACCCACCTCTACTCAGTTGACCTCCCGAGGCTGAGTGGACCCCGTTCCAGCCCTCGTACCACTTTTCAAATTTCATGGCAGAGCCGGGAATCGAACCCGGGCCTCCGGGGGTGGCAGGTAATCACGCTAACCACTACACCACAGAGGCGGACCAAACTAACAGTATACTACTGAATATTATTACGTTCTTAGTCCGGGTTGGACCCATGTCATGTTTCTCAAATTAGTTTCTTTTATCAAGGTAACTGATGCACCCCTACTCCATCCACGGTCGTCTTCTTAGGCGCTGAAATCGACCACCAGCACATAAAAGTACACAACGTATAAGGAACGAAGACAATGTCCAAACCGGTCTACAGTACAGTATACCCATAGCGTTTTGAGAAATTACTACTACTACTACTACTACTACTACTACTACTACTACTACTACTACTAATACTGCTACTATGTTCCGAGCTGTCAGTAGAGACATGGCTTGGAATTACAGTAGGCGAATAAGTTTGAGCAGTGTCTTTAAAAGTAGGAAAGATAAAGCTGGAATTCAAGAGGACAAATTGGGGCAAATATTCCTTTATACAAAGGGGAGTTAGCGTTTGAATAACTTACCAAGGGAGATGTTCAATAAATTTCCAATTTCTTTTCAATCATTTAAGAAGAGGCTAGCAAAAGAACAGGTAGGGAATCTGGCACCTAGGCGACTGCCCTAAATGCAGATCAGTAGTGATTGATTGATACTACTACTACTACTACTACTACTACAAAAGTTCTTTTCTTTATCAGGCGAGTTTGGCCGTGCGGTTAAGGGCGCGCAGCTGTGAGCTTGCATATGGGAAATAGTGGTTCGAATCCCAACGTCGGCAGCCTTGAAGATGGTTTTCCGTGGTTTCCCATTTTCACACCAGGCAAATGCTGGGGCTGTATCTCAATTAAGACTACGGCCGCTTCCTTCCCACTCCTAGGCCTTTACAATCCCATCGTCACCATAAAACCTATCTGTGTCGATGCGACCTAAAAAATTGTAAAAAGAATATTTAGCAGGAGTAAATTGGTTAGGCTACATCAGGAGGATTTATAAAATGAAATATACACACTTTGTTACACATGAATCGCCACACAACTGCTTTAGAAGCGTTTCTCCTACGTATAGCTGCAAGAGACCTATTGCACTGTAAAGTAATTTTGTTTCATTTAGGAGATGAGACGACTACAAAGGGGTAGATGAACATGATAATGTTGTGTATCACTAATGCAAGGAAGGTGGTGTTTCATGGTCAGTAGATGATTTACAATAGCAATACAATCGGTCGCTATTTAAAAATGCTTAAACATGCGAGACTAGGATCAGCAGCTTAAGTGGCACTTTAATAAATCCCTTTCAGAAGAGAATTCAGAAATAATTGACAACGTCTTAGAAGATCATCAGCAATGAAAGTCCGAATCGCTGGCTGAATGGTCAGTGGCCTGGCCTTCGGTTCAGAGGTCCCGGGTTCGATTCCTGGCTGGGTCGGGGATTTTAAGCTTCATTGCTTAATTCCAATGGCTCGGGGGCTGGGCCTTTGTGCTGTATCAAACATTCCCGCAACTCACACACCACACATAACACTATCCTCCACCACAATAACACGCAGTTACCTACACGTGGCAGATGGCGCCCACCCTCATCGGAGGGTCTGCCTTACAAGGGCTGCACCCAGTTAGAAATAACCACACGAAATTATTATCAGCAATTAGAGAGATGTTAAACGCGAAGTATTATTATTATTATTATTATTATTATTATTATTATTATTATTATTATTATTATTATTATTATTAGAGTATTTTTACTTCCCGATTCTAGTCCAGTGCTGCGCCAGGTAATGAAATCTCAACTAAAACCAAGGCATGGGAACCCGAGATCTGTCGCATATCTCCGCTGGGATGTCAAACGAATGATTATGATGTGTTACTGAAATTGAGAGGAAAAAGCAGATATACAATTAAAAATATAAAAACTCTCCCACTTACGTGTTGACGAACATACGGTTTTCATAAGAAATGACCAAAATTAATTATAATATCCATACACTGAGCGAATGTGTGATATCTACATTGTTTCACGTCGCTTTGATGCTATGGGGGTAAATTTAATGACGTATATAAATAAGAACCCGAGGTTTGTGTTCGTTTTCTCTATTTGTTTAAATATTACCTCTCCTTTCAGAGGCTAGGGCCATTGTAATTCTTAGCTTCAAGCACTCTTGGTGTGAGTGGAAACTGCTTGAGTACATGGTAATGGAGACTGTTCTGTTTGTGCATTTGTAATACCGTAGTTGGTATTATGACTTGGAAGGTAACTACAGAAGCCTTTCTAAGGAGGTGAAATGGAAAAACCACACGGAGTAACGACGGTAAAATTTTTGCCGAACTGTAATCCGAACACATGGGCATTCGCCACATTATTAATTGCTGTAATGTGTTGATCAACCTTCGTATTTGTGTAATAGACTACGAATGTACCGGGCGGTACACCTCCACGCCGCTTATTTAAAATGTGCGCCAATTGAAACTCCCCTGCTGGAGGAAATCTGAACTTTATCTACGCTATTAATTCTCTACTTTCTCAGAAGATGTCACCACGCGAAAAACTTTGAGTTTTTGAACTATGTCATTTTTGATGTGTTTTTGTTTAGCTTGAAGTAAGAAGTGTGAACTTTCTCTTCTAGAGGACACTACTGAAGATCTACAATAGTGCAACCTAGTGCGGAGTCAAAGAACTATTTTGTTGGAGAAAATTTAATTTCAAGAGTTTGTTCTTTGTTAAATTTCTTTCTGTTATTGTTTAAGTTGGCTATATTTACCCCTTTCTTCCCCTTGTTTTGAATGTATCCAATCACGAATTTCTTCAATTAATTTCTGACCAATCTGGTGTATCTTCCCCCAACTTGAATCTGTTGCGGGGTCCTACCCAATAAAATCTTTGTGGGAGGGTGTTTTCTTTCCCCTAACGCCTAGAACTTTCTGCGAGAGTATTTAAACTGCTGATTTTAGGGTCTCGGGACCACTTCTCTTCCATCTTTTCGTGTGTAAAGTACGTAGCAGGAGGCGGGAAGCGCCTCTTTCTTCGGCGACTGTCTACTACCAGGTAATGGCCTATTAATAACTTCTTTTCTTGCTAGGTCGGCAGTTTAACTCTCGCGGCGGGTTCGAAGCTTCTTCCACCATGTAACCTTTTCCTAAAATGTAACTACTCTTTTATCTATTATCTTGTAAAGCTGCATATTGGGATAGAGAGTGCTAACCCTCTCGAGCTCCCACTCACATTGTTTTGAGGTGAACTAATTTTCCCAACCTATTCTTCGTTAACGTAATGTAAATTGTTTCTTTTTAAGTCACCTCTTTAGTATGGGATTAGCCCTTGTATTAACGGCCTAGTGCCAAGTAGGTCTTAAACAAGTGTATTAAGAGGGCAAGATCGCCTCCTCTCAAATTGTTACTTTAGAGGTCATGTAATTAACCTTTTCATTTAATTGACCTCAGTAGGTTGGGTATGTTACCCCTGTGTCTATGTCCTGAGAGGACACCTTGAAGGTGGAGTTTGGTGAATGTTTAAGAGCGTGTGGCTCTTTGAGTGTTGTATGCCTCGAGGAGGCTTTTCCTGTGTAATGTGGAGCAAGTGCTCCTGAGCATGAATGGGGTTTTCTGCCCCTTTTGTTGAGTTCTGTATATTGTAAGGTTGGGCTTCTAGCTCAAGAATCGTATGGGCGGCTCTCGGAGCCCAAATTCTGTAATCTCTGTAATCGTACATTTCAAATTGTGTTTCGGCTACTAAGTACCTGTTCTATTTGTTGTTACTTAATTTTGAAAAGAAAATATAACCTTGTTAAATTTTACATTAACTTTGATTCCGTAGTTTGAGACCCGTTCACGCCCGCACCTTCTTTCACCTCTACCTACCACCAAAACACGGTAACAATAATAATAATAATAATAATAATAATAATAATAATAATAATAATAATAATAATAATAATAATAATAATAATAATAATAATAACCGTATAGTTTCAGGTACTAAGATATTGACTTTCTGAAGTGGTGCCAATTAGACATCCTGTATACCGATTTAAGTACCTTAATTTGACTGCCATCTAGCAGCGTGTAATTGAGAGGCTGAATAGTTGTTTATAGTCTGCTTGCTTGTTGTTTAAAGAGGACTAACATCTACGTCATCGGCCCACTGAATAGTTAATTTTGCCAGTTGGATGTACGGTGTGCCACGAGAGGTTTTTAAGATACTAGCAAAGAATGACATAATTGCCACGAATTTAATCCGTTTTTAGACTGAACGGTAGAAATTGATACTCTCCTCTGTGAAAAAGGTATTCAGTTTGATAGCCAAATTTAGCGGTATGGAGGTTGTTAATAGGTTAAAATTATTAATCCTAAATGGTACTTTTGTTGATATTTGCCAAAGTAATGTGTGAAATTGCTAAGTGATGGAACAGTCAAGCTGACATTCATTAACTATCAGTAATAATAGCAATCACTTTTACAATCCATAGTATTTAGATACATGGTGGAAATTAACACAAGGATATTGTTCAGTTCGTTTGTCCTCTGATGTTAAGAAAGTCTTACGATCTTGAGATTAAGAGTTATTGTTCAATTAGAGTTCAAAATTCTTCGAGTGTTGCAGTCAGGAGGTGTGCATGGTCAAAGTATGAAATTAGTATTTTTTCCACTAGAGTATTCAGCCGAGCTTCCTGAACAAAACGGTGTGTGGATAACAGAAATATGTCGATTCAAACCTGTTGAAATTTTGACTTTAATATATATTTGCAATTTAGATTTCAGTCATATTTTATACTAGAATTTTACATAAAAATTAACCAAGAGAAAAGCAATTTAAGCAAAAATTCCGTAAGTTGTTCTTTCTTCAGAACCTATAATTTCGTGTAGAGAGTTTCGTTTTCGCTGTCATACAATTTTATTTGTACCTTTGTCAGTTCTTCTTGCTTTTCTTGTAAAGTACTGTTTGGTCGAGTTACTTACATACGCAGTCGGTTCCCCTCGTATGTGGGGCATCAGTCTGGTTGTCCAGCTCCATGGCTAAACGGTTAGCATACTGATATTCGGTGTGGAGGGTTCCTGATTCTACGTCCGGCCGGGTCGGGGATTTTAACCTTCACTGGGTAATTCCGATGGCTCAGGGACTGGTGTGTGTGTGTGTGTGTGTGTGTCGTCTTCAACACTGGGATTCGTCATAGATAGGACCCCGCCCTCACAGACGCGCAGGTCGCCCATAACGCGTCAACTCGAAAGATCTACCCCAGGTCTCTATGGAGGCGACACGCAATTATTATTATTATTATTATTATTATTATTATTATTATTATTGTTATTACTATTATTATTATTATTGTCGCAGCATATTACAGATTACGATTTGTGTTATTCACAATTTTGTTGTGGGTCATTTTATTCTAGAGAGTATTATGTGTGTACCTTGCTAATAATTTGGCTTCCATTGAAATGTCGTATGGCTTTTAGTGCCGGAATATCCCAGGACGGGTTCGCCTCGCCAGGTGCAGGTCTTTCTATTTGACTCCCGTAGGCGACCTGCGCAGCCGTGATGGGGATGAAATGATGATGAAGACAACACATACACTCAGCCCCCCGTAACATTGGAATTAACCAATTAAGGTTAAAATCCCCGACCCGGCCGGGAATCGAACCCGGGACCCTCTGAACCGAATGTCAGTGTGCTGACCGTTCAGCCAATGAGTTGGACGGCTTCCATTTAGAATTCAAGATTCTCGTGGTCACTCAGTTTATGAACTGATGTCATCTTGGTATCTGGGTGGATGTATAACTTACTCCTATATCAATTTTAGATTAACAATTGCGTGTACGTTCATTATTGAATGTTGCATCGGGATTTTCAAAATCGTAAGCAGCTTCAACTCTTGCTTTTCTTGTGGGAGGGTAGTGCGGCTTTAGTAATTTTTCTTCTGGGATTCTTGGTACTAGCCACAATATAAATAGGATAGTTAGGGAGTATTGATGGTACAGAACCTGATTTTAGTTTACTAATTTTGCCTACAGATGAATAATCGTCTTGTGTGAAATGAAAGCTATAGATAACAGAAGAAGCAGAATTACTGTTTGGGACAAAGTCATTCATTATATTATTTGTCCTTATCTTCAGGAAATTCGTGACATTATAGTATCCCTTAGCTTTTTTTTTTCTGTTCGGAATACAACGAGGCACAAAACAATATCACATATTAGGAGATTTGTAAACAGAATGTTAAAAAAAATATATTGGTACACTACACAATAGAAAAGACGAATTAGCGCCTTATCAAAGATCTTATTATGAACCCATTCGCAACACTATAAGCAACAAAACAATACATATAAGACTGGACATACGATAAATGCGGTACAAAGCTTCTGTCAGTATCATGAGTTGCCAGCGCCCCACCTGCATTATGGAGAAATTTTCTAACAACCAGCTTTATGCTATCTGCACAAACGATTGTCAAGGCCAGTAAAGGAACTAGCTATATGCCTTTTCACGAGAGTTTAATCCTGATGTAAACATGGTATGTCCACGCCTCCGCCAAAGAAAGAGTTGTGATTCGCTGAGCGTGTAGTGCCGACCTCCACCCCGTCAACGTCTCGCGTCCGGACGTACAAGGCTGTGCATCGCATACGACAACAGTGCGAACATCTGATATTCTGAATAAACGACTAAACCTGGATTCTGCTCACTTAGTTTACTGAACACATCCACAATGCACTGCTCATGACCACTTGTGAGCGGTTTTCCTCTTTTGTGCTTCACTACACGCGATGGTCCTACCTCTTGTTCCATTTCTCTAATTATGAATACTGACTCACTGATTGCTGCTGCAAGATGCAACACCTTATCTCCACACTGTACAGCTTGGGGTTTCCCCCCACTACGAGAAGACTTCCTCTATTACACCACGCCTTGTGTCTTCATTTCTCGTTATTTAATCACTATTTTTTTTAACATTTATATACCGGTATATATGACAACCATATTTTAATTTGATTACGTACTCTTTCAAACTATCTAAATGTAATACACTAAAATAAAATAAAATTAATGCGACGTACTACTTTTCTTCGAGCTCGCATACAGTCGAGTTGCTTCTCCAATCAACTACGTCTATGTCCACGTGCAAAGGCAAGGTGCTCCGCCTATTTGTTTACATTAGGATTAAACTCACGTGAAAAGCGGTATAGAGCGACGCATGAAGTCGGCTGTAGAACGACTAAGCTAATAAAATAAAGTTGTCTTTAGACTGTATGCGTTAGTGTGTTAATAATGGTATAAAGGAACTGGAAATTATGTTTTTTTTTTTTTTAATGCTCTCCACTATTAATGAAAAGAGGGTTATTTCTTTCTTTACAAATTGTAGGAGCCGTAATAGCTTGTGCAGCCTTGCATAAAGGTCTTGATTGGAAAGTTTCTCCATAATGCAGGACTGACTAACTCTTGAACTCGTCGTTGATATTGATAGGGCAGTTTTTATACAGTACAATAATAGCATTGGTAACGCCGTCTGGCGGGTGTGAGTGGGGACAAAAGAGCGCATCTCAATAATCAGGTATCAATTATCTCCATTATCAACAGTCAATATACTGTAATATTATTGTTGATCAAGTTTACTGACTTAGGACAGTGTAGGGCACTGTGTTTAGTTTTCTTCCGGATCGGCGATATTAGAGCATCCGAGATAAAGGGGATCTTTAATTTCCATTTAACTCGTTGAACCATGGACGATAACTTGCTCAGAAAGAAAGAGAATTGAAGCTTTTGAAATGTGGTGTTACAGAAGAAAGCTGAAGATGAGATGGGTAAACCGAATAACGAATGAAGAGATACTGAATGGAACTGGTGAGTGGAGAACGATTTGGCGAAATTTGACTAGAAGAGATAGGGCACATCTCAAGACACCTAGGACTTGTTCAGTTAGTTTTTGAGAGAAAGGTAGCCAGTAAAAGGGCAGGGGTAGACCAAGGTTACGTAGAAATGAAATGGTTAGCATAGGGTAGGGTGGCACGGAAGCTGCACCAAACCAGTCTATGTACTGAAGACCCAAACGACAAGAACAAGAACAAGAACAACAACCAACAACATGACGAATGAACAATATTTCCATGTCAGCAAACGTCGAAAGACTGCACTAAAAATCTAAATTCGTAAAGATCTCTGTTAACACAGCCCGTGCGATAAAAATATATGACCGAGCAACGTGGCTGCGCGATTTGCGTTACGTAACTATTAGCTTGCATTCGGGAGATAATAATAAAGGCGTGTGGCCTCTGGGGAGGCCTGGTGCAGGTCTTTCAATTTGACGCCGTATAGACGACCTGCGCGTCTGTGAGGATTCCTAACGATGAAGACGGGACACACACCCAGCCCCCGAGCCATTGGTATTAACCAATTAAGGTTAAAATCCCAGACCCGGCCGGGAATCGAATCCGGTACCCTTTGGACCAAAGGCCAGCGCGCTAACCGTTTAGCCATGGAGCCGGACATTCGGGATATAGCGGGTTTGAACCCCACTCTCAGCAGCTCTGAATATGGTTTTCCGTGGTTTCCCATTTATACACCAGGCTTTTTACCAATGTATCCATTGTGGCAAATCCGTGTGGGATTTTTGAAGTGAAGTATGCCTTCTCTGTGGTTCGGATAACACGTAAAACTCGAGTTTCAGTGATTTAAGGTCATAACAACGGTCACATAAAATAGAACAATGCTTGCGTTTATTAATCGCGACTATATTTCATCCAGAGTAGTATTTTCACCAGGAAAATAGGCAAATCTCATCTAAATCGAAGTATCAACCATGCCTCAAAAGTCATGAGACTATAACTTAGGCATCATCAAAACTCTGTAATAAGTATAAATTTATTTTTGAAGACATAAATGAAACAAAGCAGTTCTACTGTTGCTAAATAAGAAAAGATTTATAATCCGTTTTTCCTACAGTCTCTTATAAACGCTCGTTAAGAGTCTTTCGTTCTCTTCCGAGGGAAACGAATTTTCTGCACAACATAAAAATGCCTCCGGAATTCTCCGCGGTCTATGTGCAAAAAGTAGGGGATGAAATATATTAAAACAGACTAACGACCATTAATTACAGTAAGGACTTTTTTGATGCTCTCCATGGGGAGATGATTTATCGTCGTGGAGAGACGGTTAAGGCAGGTTGCACTGCGTCCACCACTGTCAGCCCGAGGGTACAATGAACTGATACCGTGGTCAGACCAATCACAGCTCCCAGTGGCCGCAGTTCATGTAGGGCGCAATTGTATTTGCCATAATTTAGGATAATGTGGAACCAATCTCAGCGTGATCCCTCCTGGCCAAAGGACGAGGAGAATCCAGTGATATAATATTTGATATCCAGCGTGATAATATATTATTTGCCAGTTTCTGGAACAAGCAAAAGCCGGTGTCACAGGTGTTGTTGTTTGTTTAGTCCTCAGCCCGAAGTCTGGTTGGATGCTCAACAGCTCTGCCATCGGCTGTCATAGATGGCCTAGGCATCACTGAAGAGGCGTACTAGGGAAAGGAGGAGTGAGGTAGTTTCCCGTTGCTTTCCTCGCCGAGGCAGAAGTTGCTATTACATATCAGTCTGCAGAGCCCTTCACAGGTGTACATAAAATAAATCCCAGCATTTTCGGGCCATTCGTACAGTTCCTATCTTGAGGAAACGAAGAGAACTTCTATCAAGTGCGATATTTCGTTGAAGATTTCTGTCATAGGTGTAGGACGGAACATCAGGAAGAACTGGCAATACCGGTGGACAATGGATTTAAAGTCCGGAATAATTAATTTCTAATAAACGTTCTGTGAATTCATAGCGGCTTGCAGACTGAATGCTGAAATATATTGTATAACAGTCTATAATGAAGTATATAATATGTTCTGTGATGGGGCAAGGACGGCAGATGTCAATAATATGCAGTACTATCTATCTACACAAGAATCCATTTCTTCCCAGATTAGTATCCCTACTTTTATTCAACAGTTTGAATATGAAATAGACATTTAACGGAGAATAATACTTTTTTTTTCTATTTGCTTTACGTCGCACCGACACAGATATGTCTTATGGCGACGATGGGATAGGAAAGGCCTAGGAATTGGAAGGAAGCGGCCGTGGCCTTAATTAAGGTACAGCCCCAGCATTTGCCTGGTGTGAAAATGGGAAACCACGGAAAACCATTTTCAGGGCTGCCGATAGTGGGGCTCGAACCCACTATCTCCCGATTACTGGATACTGGCCGCACTTAAGCGACTGCAGCTAGAATAATACTAAACGTATCTGAAAAAGTGAGGTGAAAGTGTTTTTCTTCAACGGAAATTCAATTATTAGTGCTTTGTAAATAACTGGAAGCTACATCCAGCATTTTCAAAGATCGAGTCAACATAACCAGAGCAACACTATAACGTTTAAGATTAAAATTGTCGTTCGTGAAATCAAAATTTTTGTGTTATTAAAAATGTTTCAAATATGGTATATTTTGACTTTAAACACTTTTTGTTTTTCTAAAAACATCATAATTGTGTCATACGTCATACCCCGAGATGGGGCATGGTAGCTGAGGGATACGTCAGTGGCTTCTCGTCAACGCGATCAAGGTTCGAATCCAGCCAATTTACGTGGAAATCATGAACTGAAAAGTCACGTCCCAATGGTTCATGTTCCATACCACATTGAAGGCTATCCACTATTAAATTCATGTAAAACTATGAATTTAAGTTTAACAGATTTGTTTGCCTTATACATGAGGGATTATCAGATTTACTTTTTACTAGTGGTTTCACGTCGCATTAGCACATAAAGGTTTTCGACAACATCGGGATGGAAAAGAAGAAGAGAAGACAGCATCCGTGACTTTAATTAAGCTACAATTACAATAGTGCAAAAAAAAAAGGATGGGGAGAGAACTAGGGAAGATTATGTTCAGGGTTGTTGACGGTGCGTTTCGACTTCAAGCGTACACTACACGATCTATACCGTGTTCGATGAATCAGCTAAAATATATTAAAAATAGGAAAAAAATTCCACCGGGGCGTGAATCCTATTTATTGATGGGAAGAGGGTCTTTCCGCATAGAACACGTATTTCGTTTCATTCGTGTACACTCTGCCCCTCCCCGCGTAGAATTTCGAGTGTCGAACGCGAACTATAGCAAGTTCAACTTCATAACTTTGGAACTATAAATGGTATCTAAATGGTTAATATACGGTTTAAAATTTTAAGGATGAAAATATTTTAAATTTGGCTTCAATAATCAGTGAAGTCATGGCGAGTGGTGGGAGTGTCCACCATTTTGGGCTGATATCGAATTGTCGTGACGTAGACAAATTATACAGCTGGCGTCTCTATGCGCTAGAGCAGGGATGGCGAACCTATGCCACGCGTGTCACTCGGTGACACGCGAACACGATTTTGGTGGCACACCACGTGGACATATTAACGTTTTTATGTACGTCTTGTACTATAGACTATACACATCTCATGCATCGTATTGTACCGGTAACGGCGGTACAGACTAAGCCCCGTTATGAAAATCTTAAACTTACGTGTTATGCTCCGGTCCGCTTACGAAGAACTGACCGGGCAGCGAGCACCAGCTGCGCGCGTGTGACGTAGTGAGCGGGTGACGTCACAGCCTGCCTCGCTGCACTCCACAGCCTGGATTGATGCAGAATGTTCTACAAGTTTCGGATCAAATATAAATACGTGCTGCTTCGCTCAGCAGATCAGAGTGTGTCAGTGTGTGTTACAGCTTGTTATAGTGAGCAGCAGTGCGCTGCAGAATGTGATACCAGTTTGCGGCCGGGATTTCTATAAGCACACTAGACTGTCGTATTCGCGCAGTCAGTTCGCGGGTGTGGTAACCGAACGTGAAGCCGCTGCTAAGTTTCAAGTTCGTAGACTTTAATATAGTCATGCTGAATGTGGACTTATTCAGATTTCCTTGTATTGTGACAACCTTTTACTCCGATAGGACGTGAGGTGAATTGTGTATCGTCTGGACATTATTTATTGACTGTTACTCTATACGAGTGTCCAAGACCCGCAAATATCTTCGAGTGTTCGAAATTGAAATTTGATGGACTTAAAACTGATTGCTCCTTGCCGAGGACTCGATACTTTAAGTTATAAACTGTATTTAATCCAAATTTAAATTACCAATCCGTAAATTGTGTCGACATTTTTAAACTGTGGTCATGAACTGTGAACTGTGCAGGTGTGAACAGCGCATCTCTATTTTAATGAATAGTGCATTTCCATTCTAATGAACAGTGTACATTTAGTTTACGAACAGTCAAAACCAAGGACTGTCAGTACTCAGTTAATTTCGTCTTTTGGTTTCAACACGTGAACGAGTTTGATTCACGAGCGGAACATCTTTATTTCATTTAAATTGAACAGTGCTTCAATGAACTTACTTCACGTTGTAATAGGTGCAACAAACTTTCAGTAACTTTAAATCAGTTCCGAGTGGACTTTATTTTATGAATATTTCTTTCACTTGACACGTGACAAAATTAAGTGACATTTCACCGAGACATTTGTGTTTGGACTTTGTTAAAAGCATTTATAAACATTCTATCATCTGTGCAGAAGCAGCCTTTGCACTAACTCGCCCCAGAGCTGAACGATGTTCGTTCATGTTCACCATTTACAAGGACTACCTCGACGCCATGGATCTACAAAGCACCGAATAGATCTTCTAGAACTTCCATCGGGGGACGAATGGTGGTTCGCTGCTATGGAAAATGGAGCTGCCGGAATCCAAGGACATCGCCAGCCATAGGACGAGGAAAATTTTCGACTGTATACGCTGTACAGAGGTGATATTAATTTCAATCTTTTAATAAACTCTGAAAACAAAGTTTTTAGGATTTCTTTTAAACAAAACCCTCTCCCTCTGTATGCACTTCAGCGACTGGTACACGCCCTGCGTCTCATCTCTACCAAAGTACCAAATTTACTGTTACAGTATAGTTATAGTGTTTCAGGTTTAAGAAATAAATACCGAAAATCTAAATTCTAGTTGCATTTGGACATGCATTATGGCAACACTGCAACACTGATATGTCCGAAAGTCAAGTGAGATAATGTCGCATGTTGCCGACGCGCCATTCGCTCACCTACATCAGTCAATTAGCGAAGTTTGGCTTGTGTGTGGTTGCCAGCATCGCGTAAATCTTACTGTGTAACTGTTTATTGTTTCGAATTTTGTAAGACAAATAGTTGCCAAGAGATTATCCCAATTTCGAAATTTGGAGAATTTGTCGTACTTCATTTCTAAACCTCATATTGCACAAATGAATGACATTAAGGTCCATTTTTTTGAGTGGTTGGATACTGACAGTTTTGAAATGGAGTTGACTGAATTTCAAGAAAGCAATACATCGGTGAACTAATTCCTACAAATTGGTGAAGAGTTGCTGAAAATCGAGTGTGCTCTTGATGGTGAATACTGTTTCCAGAAGCCGGAATACTTAATACTTGAACAGTGGAACAGCCTCCTACAAAGGTTTCGGGCATGAAGAAACTTGCTACAGCGCTACATACTTTGTTTGGGTCATCGTACGCCTGCGAGCAGCTATTTTATGCAATGAACGTTGTGAAGTCAACAGTTGGAAATCATCTTGGTTCAGACTTAAGTGCTCCTTGTGTGTTATTGAAGACATCGAGTTATGAACCTAACATAAATGACATGGCTACTAAGATTCAGCAACGAATTTCTCACTAAAGTTGAGATCACTTAAAGTCCTTTGGTAATATTAGTATTTTTGATTTCTATATCCAATAATACTCAATGACGAGGTGTGTTACAATGGGCGCTCGTTATATTTAAACAAAAATAATGTTACGAATTCTCAAAACTGACATGATTGAAAAAGTATTTTTGCGGTATTTACAAAATACGACTACCGGTACGGAACGTGCAATCTTCCTTTTCCCACACCTGTAGGGTCGCGGGTGCGGACTGCGTCGCAGATGTGGTTTTGGCAGTGTTTTTCGGCCGGATGCCCTTCCTGATACCAACCCTACATGGAGGGATGTAATCACTATCGCGTGTTTCTGTAATTATTGATAGTGTAGTGTGTTGTCTGAATAAGAAGAGGAAAGTGTTGGGGCAATCACAAACACCCAGTCCCCAGGTCAGAAGAATTAATCAGAAGGGACTAAAATCCCCGACCTGGCTGGGAATCGAACCCGGGGCCCTCTTAACCGATGGCCAGTACGCTTTCCATTCAGCCAACGAGTCGGACGGTACGGAACATGCAATAATATGTATTAATTCATTCATTCATTCATTCATTCGTGTCATTTTTGCCCTTATGGACAGTGTTTGAACTCGAATATCTCATGATGACACAATTTTTACTTCTTTCTCTTCTTCCTCTTCTCTTCCCAAAATCTCTTCATCCTTTGGCTGTGCTCCTGTTTCTTTTGTTCTGTCCACAATGTTCCCTGCCTTCTTCTTATTCTCATTTACTATAAATTTTGTATTCCTAATTTTGTTTCTGAATTATTTTCTGTCTCCTATCATTTGCCTGTTGATCCCCACCTGACTTAAGTCTTCTTCTATTTCATGATACCAATTTGTTTTCTTGCTTGAACTTTTTACTTCATCAAAGATTTTCTTTGTCTGTTGCTGTCCATTCTCTGTATGTATCCATAAAATGTTAGTCTGGGTTTCCTGATCATGTCTGTGAGTCTGTCAGTGTGCTGGTACAGCTCTTCAGTGGGTCGTTTCATCCATACGCCATCTCTGTGTATTGGTCCAAATATTTTTCCGAGAATTTTATGTTCTATTTTTTCTGTCTCTATGATGCCTGATGCTCCAATTGTTGTCGTTTCTGACGCATACAATGCTTCTGGTAATACGATTGTTTTGTAGTGTCTAAGTTTGGCCTGTCTTGATATGCTTTTCTTATTATAATGTGACCATGTGAGTGTGTATGCTTTCTGGAGTTTTTCCGTTCGTTCTATGTTAGACGCCTTGTTTGATCCTCCTATTTGTATGTATTCCCCTATGTAAATTTTTCTACTCTTTTTAGGGATCCATATACAGTATGCATGGTGTGCACATTGTTGTTCTGTCGTTCCATGTATTGGGTCTTCTCGTAAGATATCTGTAGACCTGTTTTGGCAGCTATTTCATGCAAGCGTTCCAGTGCTTTCTTTGCCTCCTGTGTATTATTGCTAAGTATGTGCATGTTCTTGGTGAATAATATGTATTATTTTACAATATATATGTAATAACATATTATGAAACATCATCTCGAAAAGGGACACAAGTCGTGGCGAGGGGGGGGGGGGGGGGTATTGGTGGCTGGTTGTAGCCATTCCAAATGAAAATAACAAGTGGCACAGTAGACAGTTGAAAATAATAAACCAGACTTAAAATGGCACACTAGTTGGAAAAGGTTCGCCATCCCTGCGCTAGAGTGTTTCAACTGGTACCGTTACATTTGAATCGTAGAACTCTTATCACACTAGCTACCATTGGTCACTACAACTTTCATCACTTCGTGACCAGGTCAGTTGGAAAGTTGACAATTGTGTTAAATTTGCAAAGTGTCTAAATATCTTCTTTAAATGGATAAGAAATTACTGTAAACACGTTGAGGAGGATAGAGTCGATTAAGTCCAAGAAGTCCGCAGCAGAACGTGCCACAGAGTACCAGCAGTCTTGACCAATTTCATTCACTATCATTCATGCAATCTTCATTTGGTGTCAAGAAGGGCATCCGGCTGAAGAAATATGCCATATAATTTCATCTAGATTCACCCCGTCTTAGGAAACGGGATTAATGATAGTATTAATTTCGTGTGGCTATTTCTAGCCGAGTGCAGCCCTTGTAAGGCAGACCCTCCGATGAGGGTGGGCGGCATCTGCCATGTGTAGGTAACTGCGTGTTATTATGGTGGATGATAGTGCTATGTGTGGTGTGTGAGCTGCAGGGATGTTGGGGACAGCATAAACACCCAGTCCCCGAACCAAGGGAATAAACCATTTAAGGTTAAAATCTCCGACCCGGCCGGGAATCCAGACTAAGAATAGACATACATTATAAGAATGTGAAGTGTAGTGTAGTTGGTTAAGCGCTGAAAGTTGTAATACCTAATCCTGGTACATATGGTTCGCTTTTCCGTTTGTTTAAACGGACGGGATTTGTGTCACGAGATGTATTAGTGCATCAATGAACCACTTTTGCAGGCAAATTTTCGTCACACTGGAATTTATTGAAATCTACGGTACCGGGCGAGTTGGCCGTGCGGTTAGGAGCGCGCAGCTGTGAGCTCGCATCCGGGAGATAGTGGATTCGAACCCCACTGTCGGCAGCCCAGAAGATGATTTTCTGTGGTTTCCCATTTTCACACCGGGCAAATGCTGGGGATATACCTTAATTAAGGCCATGGCCGCTTCCTTCCCATTCCTAGGCCTTTCCTGTCCCATCGTCGTCATAAGACCTATCTGTGTCGGTGCGACTTAAAATAAATAGCAAAAAAAATCTACGGCAATTGCAGGGACAACAAGCACATAAACAGACAAGCATTACAGTTGGTATAAAAATAATTCATCTTACAAATTATTATTAATAATAATTAATCTGGATTACTAAAGTATCTTTAACCTTTCAACACAAAGAAATAATTAAAGGAAAAAAATGCGCATAAACAATATCAACATGTCGCTTGCAGTTCTTGGAAACAGGCAAAAGTTCTCTTCCCCAAGACAAAAGTTCTGTTTTATTTAAATGAAATACAGCTGAACTACGCTAAAGCTCCTTCCTAATTCGTTCTGAATTTCATTATCCCTTCCTCGTATTTTCTCGTCTTCCTCGTCTGCTCCCCTCTCTCCTACGTATTCCTGGTCGGGTATACGGCTTGTTGGCCCGTATCTTTGGAATGGCACAGTTATTTCCAGACGACCTTATCAATAGCTGATACCCATGATCGCTAAGGCATATAAATCATTCGACCTGATCTCTCAATGCATGTAACATGCACAGAATATAGGAGAAATGCCGTACGATGATAACAGCGCAAAAGGGATAAGGACACTTAAAATGTGGATGGAAACCGACCCTGTGGTGTCCAGACATTTCGTACCACCTAGGTCGTTATCTACCTGGGATCGGTTTTCTCGTAATTTCCGAATATTTACGCCAGGACAATCCTTACCACTTAATGTCAGATGAGAATTCCATTTCGACTTATTACATCAGCGGGCGTAATGAGCCCGACAGGCACACTTTAGAAATCAGAAACAAAAATAATTTACAAAATTTGCTGAAGAAAACATTATTTTAATAATTGCCCTTTGAACTGTAATGATCACGTATGTTTACATAAATATTATCATAAGAAGGTCGATTTTTTAAAGTCGCACCGACACAGATAGGTCTTATGGCGACGATGGGATAGGAAAGGCCTAGGAGTTAGAAGGAAGCGGCCGTGGCCTTAATTAAGGTACAGCCCCTGCATTTGCCTGGTGTGAAAATGGGAAACCACGGAAAACCATCTTCAGGGCTGCCGATAGTGGGATTCGAACCTACTATCTCCCGGATGCAATCTCACAGCCGCGCGCCTCTACGCACACGGCCGTAAACATTTTTAAACTACAGCATTATTTCATTATCAAGTAGGTAAAATAAAAGATTTGCTATGAAGAACTGGCCGATATGGTCCTGAAGGTCACGCGAAACAGGAAGCTACTGAAAGGTGGAAGAAGCTAGTCCCAGCGAATGATGAATACGAGATAAGAATTAACACGTGTGCCAATCAGATCAGTTGCGCCCGACGGAAGGTTAACATCAGTAGTGGTCTCACCGTGCGGAGGGTTCTGCGCCAGTAGTGGACAATGGATATACAAATGAATACATTAATTAGGAAATTAGTTTTTCTTCGCAATACTTCCCACTCTTTCAGAAGTGGTACGGAATGTCCTCTCCTAAATATTTACAAGTCATTAACTGACACTTTGCAGGTAACGAAATGGCGTATGACTTTTGGTGTCCGGACATTTCGTACCACGGACATTCCGTACCACTTGATTTTTGAGGACATTTCGTACCACCTAGGTCGTTATCTATCTGCAAACGGTTTTCCAGTAATCCTCAAATATTTACACCAGGACAATCCGTACCACTTGGTGTCAAATTGGAATTTAATTTCCTGAGCCTGACGGACAAATTTTAGAAATCGCAAACAAAAAAATTACATCATTTGTTGAAGTAAACTTCTACTGTATATTATTTTACTAATTGCCCTTTAAACTATACTTATCACTTATGTTTACGTAATTATTATCATAGGAGAGTCGGTTTTTTGAAGTATGCATCCTGAAACAAAACAATACAATAGAAATACACATCGTGTTCGGGCGAAATGTGCCTGACGAGCACAAGAATGGATAATATTACTATTATTGTGAATATTTATAAACTACCACATCATTTCATTATCAAGTAAGTAAAATAAAAGATTCTGATGAACTGGGCGATATGTACTTGAAGATCACGCGGAAACAGGAAACTACTGAAAGGTGGAAGTAGCTAACTTAGGTCCCCGCGAGTGATGAATACGATATAAGAATTAACGCATATGCCAATAAGATCAGTTGCGCCCGACGGAATGTTAACATCAGTAGGCTTAGTGGTCACACCGTGGAGAGGTTTCTGCACCATTAGTGGACAATGGATAGACACATGAATACATGCAGTAGGATATCGTTTTTACTTCGAAATATTTCCCACTCTTTCAAGTGGTACGGAATGTCCTCTCCTAAATATTTTTAAGTCATTAGCTGACACTTCGCAGGTAATCAGCCGGTCAAGTGGTACGAAATGTCCGGTGGTACGAAATGTCTGTGGTACGAAATGTCCTAGAACCATGACTTTTTAGTGCCGGGAGTGTCCAAGGACATGCTCGGCTCGCCAAGTGTAGGTCTTTTGATTTGATTGCCGTAGGCGACCTGCACATCGTGATGATATGAAATGATGATAAAGACGACATATACACCCAACCCCCTGCCAGCGAAATCAACCAATGATGGTTAAAATTCCCGAGCATACCGGGAATCGAACTCGGGAGCCCCTGTGACCAAAGGCCAACACGCTAACCATTTACCCATGGAGCCGGACACTTGGTAGGTAATCAGCCGATCATTTGGTACGAAATGTCCTAGAACCGAACCTGTAACTCTCAATTTTCAACCAGATTCAAATGGGGGCGAGTAACGTAATGCAATTTTCAATCATTATCAATCAATCAGTCACCACTGATCTCCATATAGGGCTGTGTCATTCAGGTGGCATATTGCCTATCAGTCGTTTACCTAGTCTTAGAAGTTGGAAATGTATCGAACAGTTCCCTTGGCAAATTATTCCAATCACTAACTCCTCTTCCTACAAATGAACACTTGGCCCAGTTTGTCTCTTGAATTCCAACTTTATCTTCATTTGTGTTCTTCCCTACTTTTAAAAATTCCACTCAAACTTACTCGTCTATTAATATCATTCCACGCTATTTTGCACTGACAGCTTGGAACATACCCCCTTAGTCGAGCTGCTCGTCTCCTTACTCCAAAGCTCCCCAGCCTAAAGTTTGTAACATTTTCGTAACGCTGCTCTTTTTTCGGAAGTCACCAATCGTGATGCTTTTCTGTAGATTTTTATCAGTTTTTGAATCAAGTAATCCTGATGAGGGTTCCATACACTACAGCCATACTCTAATTGTGCTCTTACTAGTGACTTATATCATCCCCTCTCCTTTACATCCTTACTTCAGCCCCTAAATACCCTCATAACCGTATGAGGACCTGTAACCTTTGTTTACAATCCCGTTTGTTTGAAGATCTTGAGTATGACGAGAGCGTTATCAGGATTTCTTCAATGCCAGTAACAACGGCTGGTATTGATAATCAGTCTCTCTACTGTAACGATCTGCCATAGGCTGACATAAAGTTAATCCGCGGTTTTTGACGCGACAGAAGAGAAAGCGTTCTACGTAATTCATGAGGCACTTGAAGGCGCCACTCCTTCACTTTATTACATTGGGTGTCCCCCAGATAAGAGGCTGCATTACTAAATGTCACCTGAGAAGTAGAGCGCGTCACGCGTCAACTTTACTATCATGTATGAACAATTTATGGGAACACATTTATAGCACGTCTCTTCAATACTGGTAGGGGGACCTTAAATCCCTGCCAGAGCAGTGGCGTGTAAGAGACAAGAGTGTGATGGAACAAAGGTCAACGAAATGCATCATTGTCCTTCATTATTTACACGTGGAGACAAGTCACCTGCCCAGTCAGAACATTAGGTCTAGTGGCTCATTACTAACTCTCAATCCCGTAGTCAAAATGTGTATCGCGCATCTGCAGTATCTCTGAAATAATAATAATAATGGCGTATGGCCTTCGGAGAGGCCTCGTGCAGGTCTTTTCTAGTAGACGGCCTAGTAGGCGACCTGCATGTCTGTGAAGATGAGGGCCCTACCTAGGATGATTTCTAATGTTGAAAAGGCCACACACACCTAGCCTCCAAGCCATTTGAATTAACCAATTAAGGTTAAAATCCCCGACCCGGCCGAGAATCGAACCCGGCACCCTCTGAACCGAAGGCCAGTACGCTGACCATTCAGCCAAAGAGTCGGACATCTCTGAAATAAGTATTCGTAATGGAACAAGCACGTATGCTTGTTTGTGAGTCAAGATATCAGTGCACAGGCTGGTTGGACTGCCAAATAGCACCACCGAAGTTTATGCGCTTGTAATAAAACTGCAAAAACCAATGGCGGTACTATACTGAGGAGTGTCCGACTCGTTGGCTGAACGGTCAGCGTACTAGCCTTCGGTTCAGAGGGTCCCGGGTTCGATTCCCGGCCGGGTCGAGGATTTTAACCTTAATTGGTTAATTCCAATGGCACGGGGGCTGGGTCTATGTTTTGTCTTCTTCATCACTTCATCCTCATCACGACGCGCAAGTCGCCTTCGGGAGTCAAATAGAAAGACCTGCACCTGGCGAGTGGAACCCGTCCTGGGATATCCCGGCACTAAAAGCCGTACGACATTTCATTTCACTGAGGAGTACTGGGCAAGATGAGGAGTAAGGTAGTTTGCCATTGCTTTTTCCCCACTGAGCCAGAAAATGATACTGCAGCACGACTGACCTATGAGTAACATCTTTCACAGTATCCAGACTCACTGATCGTGATCTGAATTTAATTACTCTGCACCATCCATACTTCAATAACTCCCATACTGCCGCAGCCATAAACTGGACTGAGACTTGGGAGCAAGATAAATTTGCCCTGGCGTGTGCCAAGGGTCAAATGCAAAAATACAGCATCTATCTAGAAATAGCTACAGGCATCTATGCACATATGATACACCAAACATTATCAGAATGAATTTAATTTCTTGGCATGTGATTAACATTTTTACAAAATAATAAATAACTCCATTCCTTCAAACGCGCGGTGTATTTTAATGTAAAAGCTTACACTATAACGGCCGGTGCTCGATGAATACTGAATAAATTATTTCTCTGATTTGTAGACTATGGTCAAATTGGGTTTGTAGCTTCCAAGGTTTCGCTGGAAATTGTGTCCGACATTTCCAAGGGGCTCACTTTGTCAGTAGTGTAATATTTGTTTTCTCGCATACTAATAAAAACTTAGTTTTCTGAATATTTATTTTGAGTTTGTAATATATATCAATATCATTTTGTGGCGATAGAGGCACTATCTTAATCATAACATAATACATGCAGTTAGTTTTTTTATAACATACGATATTTGTTACAACCTTAGCCTTGTGAGGCATTTCGTGGACCTTAACCATATTATAGAGTCCGGGATTCTTCCTCTTGTATGTTCCTACTACATATGAATAGACGAAGACAATTAACAGAATCCCCGCCCAAGTGGCGGGTACCACCAACTGTGGGAGAGAGCACCCGCCCATCGCAATCATCGCAATCACATGCTACTAATATTGTTAATTTTGTAAAATAGCAAACATATACCTACTACTACTACTACTTATGAACGGACGACAACGGACAGACCCTGCCCACCATTCTCGAAACAGTCACTATTGACCTTCGGGCGCAATTTTCGGTGAACATTTTGGAGCTTCTAACGCAATTCGATCACTGCCAACAAGCCCAGAATATAAATTTTCCCTTGTTCAACGGTGTATTTTTTTTTTCTTTTTTTCATAATCTACACTGTATTCGTAATCATTTACTACAGGTTGTGCCTTGCAGCTAATACAATTCTTCTCGTTGTTTGGTGTTCTCTTCACCTGTTTATAATTCGGAGTGTCCACTACTTTGTTAATATTGTAAAAATGTTCATTTCCATGTCTTCCCTTTGACATTTTTATCACAAATTTTGCCTTCAAGGATGCGTTGTAAGAATTTGCCATGTCTGATTACGAGGCCTTCAGTTTGTTTCTCAAAGTCTTAATCAGTGTCCTAAATTTCCGCAATAATCTACAAAATTTCCTCATTTGATATCTTTACTGTCCACCTTATTTTTAGCATCCTTATCTAAATCTGCATTTCGACGGATTCAATTCGTTGAGTATCTTGCTTTCCAAGGATCTAGGTCTCACTTCCTTATAAGAATACACTCCAGATAAATGTTTTCCGTAATCTTAAATTTGGATATTTCTTCTTCTTCATTGCTGGATTTACGCTCAATTATCTGGGATAAGCACTAATGTGAATTAAGCCCAGTCTTACGACGCCAAACCTACGTGGCGGGATGTATTCACTACTGCGTGTTTCTGTGGTGGTTGGTAATGTGATGTGTTTTATGCAAAATGATGCGTATTAGAACGATCGACCATAAACATCTAGTCCGCGAGATAGAGGAATTAATGAAACGCTACTAAAGTACTCGACGCGGTCGGGAATCGAACCCGGGTCCCTACGAACTTACGTCTACTATGCTGAGCATTCATTCAAGGATTTAAATGACTGCGTGTCATCAAGTTTATTTTATTGAAAGAGGCTCTCTTCGCTAAAACTATCCTCCTCTAAGCTCCTACTGTTATAACTTGATAAAGCTCCCGAAATATCAAAACTCATTCATTTCAATGATTGTAGAATTTCTGGGCAGACCTGTTTCCGTATACTTCCTGCCATTTCCCCAGTTTCTTGGGGTCGGTAATTTGAGTGGATTTGGCCCAGTTTAAAAAAAAACAATTGGCTATACGTCGCACAGGCACAGACAGGTCTTAATGGCGACGATGGGATAGGAAAGGGCTGGGAGTGGGAAGGAAGCGACCGTGGCCTTAATTAAGGTACAGTTCCAGCATTTGCCTGATGTGAAAATGGGAAACCACGGAAAACCATCTTCAGAGCTGCCGACAGTGGGATTCAAACCCATTATCTCCCGGTTGCAAGCTCACAGCTGTGCGTCCCTAACTGCACGACCTACTCACCCGGCGGCCCATTTTTACGGCCAGATGCGTATCCCGACGCCAACCCTATGAGGAAGGGGTTTATTACGACGAACACATACAGACCCCGAGCTAGTTGAATTAACCATAATATGCAGTAAAATTACCGACCTGGCCGAGAATGGATCCCGAAATCCTCTCAACCCTACGCTGATCATAAAGCCAAGGAGGCGGACTTGCTTATCAAGTCTTAGGCCATCTACACACGGAGCTACTCATTAGTAACTGATTGGTAACTGAAGTTTCCGGCCACGTACTTGAGTGACACTTCCTGTGTATTTCCTGGAAAGCCACCAGTTAGTAACTAGTTTGTAATCAGTTCCAGGTGACTCGCGGAGCCAGTCACCAGCGAGTTTAGTTTCTCAGTTCCCAGTGATCAAGTGCCTTTTTACGATGGCGAGGGAACAAGTTTTTTTTTTTTTTGCTAGGGGCTTTACGTCGCACCGACACAGATAGGTCTTATGGCGACGATGGGATAGGAAAGGCCTAGGAGTTGGAAGGAAGCGGCCGTGGCATTAATTAAGGTACAGCCCCCGCATTTGCCTGGTGTGAAAATAGGAAACCACGGAAAACCATCTTCAGGGCTGCCGATAGTGGGATTCGAACCTACTATCTCCCGGATGCAAGCTCACAGCCGCAAGCCTCTACGCGCACGGCCAACTCGCCCGGTGAACAAGTTTTCAACGTAAAGTTAGTGGGAGTATGAAAAACACCCCGTACCGTACAATTGTACGCTGAAGGATTACGCAAGAAAGGACATTACGGAGAAAGCATAGAATTATTTTCTAAGCTTTTAAATTTTTGTTTGTTTGTAAAAATGAAGTTAACTTTTCTTACCTGAGAGTTATCAGCACTCACAGTTCGACTCGTTGGCTGAACGGTCAGCGTACTGGCCTTCGGTTCAGAGGGTCCCGGGTTCGATTCCCGGCCGGGTCGGGGATTTTAACCTTAATTGGTTAATTCCAATGGCACGGGGGCTGGGTGTATGTGTTGTCTTCATCATCATTTCATCCTCATTACGACGCGCAGGTCACCTACGGGTGTCAAATAGTAAGACCTGCACCTGGCGAGCCGAACCCGTCCTGGGATATCCCGGCACTAAAAGCCATACGACATTTCATTTCATTTCATCATCACTCACACATTCTCTCACATTTGTATTTCGCTGTCGTATGGCACCACCGGGCGAGTTGGCCGTGCGGTTAGAGTAGCGCAGCTGTGAGCTTGCATCCGGGAGATAGTGGGTTCGAATCCCACTGTCGGTAATCCTGAAGATGGTTTTCCGTGGTTTACCATTTTCACACTCGAGGTGCCGTAATTTTGTCCCATGGGAGTTCTTTCACGTGCCAACAATTTATAGCGCCACACACGTTTCCATAATATGTTGATTGCATTTTAATCAGTACAGTGGTTCTACTTCAGATACTGACAACACGAAAACTGTTCACGTAGTGAACCACTATAAAAATATTATGTATCCGTGATCCGATATACAGTAAATACGTAGAAAGAGACAAAAGTGTCGGTCGGTAAGTCACTTGCTTTCTTGGCTTACGCTGCGTGAACCATCAACGATAGACCCCAAGTGTAAGCGGACGAAATGTAGAGCATAGAAATCTCTACAAAAAAGTCCGCGATAGCATATATCTATTTCCAACCGGCTGCCCTCTAGAAGCGATTTTATGCTATAGTCCGCGGTAAAAAATTTAACTCCTTAAAATTAAATAAATATTTCGATATTATCCTCGAGTTCCTCATCAAAATAAATTGTTTGACCTCCTCCAGTGTTTTATGAGGATTACAACAACCTTATCAGGACATTATTTGCATGAATGGTTCAGAAGTTATCACCATTTTAGACTGTAGTGGTAATACGTGTCAACAGGACGGGCGAGCGCTGTGTCCGTCACCGTACAGTAGCTTCGTGTGTGGAGCCGAGTTACTATTCAGTTACTAACCAGTTTGCGACCCCGGTTATGAACCAGTCACGTTTCTAATGAGTAGCTCCGTGTGTAGAGGGCCTTAATGTTATGGATATTTTAAACATGTACTACATATCAATATAATTTAATGGCAGCAGCCTCAGGCTTATCCATAATATTATTTGCTCAATTTATGAAACATTGTATGCTGCATCATAGTTATACATAGTAGCTAGGTAAAATGGTTCAATTAAGTGTCCGCACTTAGGTTCGTTTCAGTATGGGCTAGTTCATTAACCCATTCAAAACAACTGTGTCATTTAAAACAGACCTGTCACGTTGGTGAACAGATGCAATTCACTTCCCCTCAATACCTTCATCATTTATTCCCGTAAAATTGGTCGTCGTATTTCAACAACCACATCGGGAACACGGAAAATATGTCGCACCAAGAACAAATATGAAGCTTAATGCAACTACAAGTTACGACCGTCTCAATAATGCTGAGATCTACTGTATTCCTGGTCACCCAGCGCCCATTTATAGGTGTAAAAGCAGAGCTGACAGGAAAAAGACCGGACCGTTGAAATCTACCAATGATGCCGGGGGTAGCATACATCGCGTCCGATGTGATCACAATCCTGTTTTCCAGGTCCTCATCCTGATCATTTCCAACAGTAGCTATGTGCGGTGTCGTACCAGATGCGACCCGTGCCACTAGCGACCGCATAGTCTGTAGCTGTGCGGGATGCGACCGGCGTTGACAAGCAAATTGTCATTTGATAAGCTGTGTCATCACCCAAGATAAGCCAAGCTAAATCAGAACCAGAAAAAGTTAGAAAAATTGCCAAAAATTGAGAACGGTGCTTACGGGGTAGGGAATGAAATTGACTTTGATGTTCTCGTCTGATAGAGAAACGGGCAGTGTTTGTATTGAAAGGTGGGCAGGAGGATGAATATCAATTTCCCATCACTTTCCCCCAATGTTTTCACATCAACCATGAAAAAAGAATCATCTTGATAGTAGAATTCAGTGGCTGCTGAGCAAAATGGAGACTATTTAACTGTGGCGATAATAGTGCGTTTCGTTCACCCAGAAGGAGGAGAGTTCGACGCCTAGTTAAAAGGTATAGGTATTTAGAAGAACGATTTTAACTTCTGGAGTTTCTTCGTCCAGCAACTGAAAGGAGCAACAGGTTAATTACTAGGGGTAAAGCAGGCCCAGATATAGAGATAACCATCCTATCTCGCTCAGAGTCTGCCGGGCTAAATACGCCAACTTAGGGTCAAAACTGGAAATACGCTATATCGTCGGAGTTACTCGACCCGATTTACACATCCTGAAACATATATAAAACCTTGTAGATAACTTCATACGGATCCACGGCTGAGCATGATTATCTTATGTGTCGACTGTCGCAGGGCAAACCCGTCCTGACTCCGCTCTATCACTGTATGTGTGGTACTGTTTGTTATCGATTTACTAAACATAAACTTCACATCTGTACGTTTATTCAGCCAATCTTCTAGTAACTTCATCATATTTCATTTAAAGGCTTAACAGTATTGGATATTTTAAAATCTCAATCAGGTCATTAGTTTGTTGTGAGCAGATGATGATGTTATGAAAGCGGGTGCGAAACTCCTTGGCTAAGAGGTTCTCCCTCACCGCTCGTTGAGCACGATACGCTGATGGCACTCTCCTCTTCACTAACGCCTCCAAGCCACCAGAAGGCTTAACCCTGCGCAGTTATTCATTTCCACGTGCCAACATTTTTGTTTTGAAAGCTGAGAGTCTTAGTTTATGACGCCTGGTTAATGAAGTGTGACCACCGAACGGGAACTGCCCGTTATTTTAGTGAAATGAAATGGCGTATGGCTTTTAGTGCCGGGAGTGTCCGAGGACAAGTTCGGCTCGCCAGTTGCAGGTCTTTCGATTTGACACCCGTAGGCGACCTGCGCGTCGTGATGAGGATGAAATGATGATGAAGACAACACATACACCCAGCCCCCGTGCCAGCGAAATTAACCAATTAAGGTTAAAATTCCCGACCCTGCCGGGAATCGAACCCGGGACCCCTGTAGCCACAGGCCAGCACGCTAACAATTTAGCCTTGGAGCCGGACCGTTATTTTAGTGTTGTGATCCCAATAGATAAGCTCAAGATTCTGTCGATTTTCGGTTTTCATTTCTCTTGTAATTACTTACTAATTGAACCACAAAGAGGAAAACATGACTCTGCACTATTTTGAGCAAATAGAAGTTGAAATAAACGTTCGCTGCTAGGAAGAAGCAGACAAATAATTAATAAATGAAATACAAGTTAAAAATTAACTCAGAAGTATTGGCGTAATTAGTAAAATAAATGTGAAGTCTCTGGTCGAGAAATAATTAATTTTGTTTGATATCGTCTACAAGGGACTCAGCCATGGAGGGAAAGAAAAGCAGAGGGAGACCGAGGTGACGATGCTTAATCTCAGGTTTTAACGATAAGAAGTGCAGAACTAAACGAAAGGGCTAGTAGTGGGAAGGAAGAGGCCGTGGCCTTAATTAAGGTACAGCTCCAGCATTTGCCTGGTGTCAAAATGGGAAACGGTGGAAAATTATCTTCAGGGCTGTCGACAGGAGGGTTCGAACCCACTATCTTGCGGATTTAAGCTCACAGGTGCACGCCTCTAATCGCACGGCCAACTTGCCCTGTATGCTGTATTTTAATAATAATACAAAACCAAAAACCAAACCCCATGGCACAACAGCTCTTGAAGGGTCTTGGCCTACCAAGCGACCGCTGCTCAGCTCGAAGGCCTGCAGATTACAAGGTGACGTGTGGTCAGCACGACGAATCCTCTCGGTCGTTATTCTTGGCTTCCTATACCGGGGCCGCTATCTCACCGTCAGATAGATCATCAATTCGGATCACGTAGGCTAAGTGGACCTCGAACCAGCTCTCAGGTCGAGGTAAAAATCCCTGACCTGATCGGGAATCGAACCCGAGGCCTCCGGGTAAGAGGCAGGCATGCTACCCCTACACTACGGGGCCGGTATTTTAATAATAATAATAATAATAATAATAATAATAATAATAATAATAATAATAATAATAATAATAATAATAATAATAATCTTGGGCCCCATCAACGACAAAGGTAAATATAGAAGACGGCACAACCACGAGCTCTACTTCCACGCAGAAAAGGTAACCGATACAATACGGAAGAGAGGGACTGCTTTCTACGGTCATGTGAGAAGTATGAGCTTTGCAAGGTCAACCAAGCGGATCTTCTCCAACTTCCAAGATAAGAAGACAAAAGGGGCCTGGTTCAGTGAGGTAGAAAAAATCTACAAGACGTGGGCATCACACATGATGATATCCTGGAGCGACCCACTTAAGAAGAAACTTCAAGACCATAAGAGTTTTCAAGAAAAGCCAAAGCTGAAAAGTGGGAAGGCGTGGACCGGAGAAAGAAAGAAAGACAGAAAGGAACAATACCGGCAAGGAATGCGGTCCGGGAAAGGAGATAGTTGAAATGACGTGGTCCTTAGTTGGCCAAAAGTACATGAATGAATGAATAGCAATAATAACAAAGCACATTCTCTGTTGCGCGTGAATTGTTTATTTTCATACAGTTTCTAAATGTGTTACTCAGTTTCGATGGAATGAAGCACCTAACCGTTATAAATTAACTGAGCGGAAACTGAAAAAGAATGGCTTAAAATATAACAAAAAAATTTTACATGACATACAATTAAAATTATTTTTAAAACAATTTGGTACGAACCAATTATATATACGTAATATATTTGTTTCAAACAAAGAACCATTGAACTTTAACAAACAAAACCAGTACTTTGTCTCATTTTCTGTTCATTTTTTTCGTCTCTAGAATTTTTGGAAACCTGCTCTTTTCCGATTGTGGAATAACCGGAAAAAGTAATTTTTTGTGTGTTAATGATTGTATTGTTCATTATTCCAAAAATTCTGATGATAAAATGAAGGAAGAACATGATACTTATCACCAGCAGGGCACAAGTGCTCAAATGGTGGCACAAGGCAAGATTAATTAGAGTGTGTTAAATATTGGCAGAGTGCAAAGTGAGAAATGAAACAACTGATTTATGAGACTCTTCCGAGTGTTCTCGACGAAAGAGTGTTCACAGTGTGCATGGAGTCGTGCAATCTGACGAGCATGACTCATAGTTACAAGGTCATACTGCTAGTATCATCGAACAGGAAACTTTGCGAACCACTCCTCATTGTTCTCCAAGAAAAAAAAAGACGGAAAATTAGGATTAATTGTCAAGGAAAACTTGTACATAAAACACTGCAATCAGGGATGACTACAAAGACACAAAGAATTATAGAATGTTGGAAGCGTGACATAATTTCAACTTACGCAGGCAACAGCGTGGTTCCTTTGACTAGCGGACAGGGTTCTTCAAGACAAGGTAAAAGAGATAAAATTATTTTCCAAGCACATCGCCGTCCCAACAATACTCCCTGTCTGTAGTCGTTTATGTACAGCACAACCAACTATCATCTCTGCGCTACGGACGCATGCAGAGATATGCCTGGCAAGGCTATGGCTATGAAGCCTAGGATGAAGCAGCTGAAACCTTTCTTATCTATCCAATTATGTTTTGCAGTTGACGCCGCAATTTCATGAGTACTCAAAATGTGTAAATATGACATTACTACGATACAGTTGATGTTCCAAAGAAAATATGCATCCAAGACTTCTTAAAAAACTATCGCTGTTGTGAACGTTATAAGCCCTAGCATTTAACATGCGGCTATTCAAATTCACAATGTAAAATATCATGTAAATTCCTAAGTTTTATTTGCCTTTTATTTAAATAAGTCGCGCGTTGAAAACAAGCGTAAATGCACCTTCTCGGTTTATTTAGAATCGTTTGAATTACATACGTTTATCAATTACTGCTATTTTTCTGTTTATATTTCTATTCCTCCATGATCCTTTTAGCATAATAGTTTAGAACGGTAACAAATCAGGAATGACCACGGAACTTGCTAATTAAAAATACGACTACTTTAGCTACGATAGCAAAGATTAACTGATGCTCTTACAACGACCTAACAATAAGTACCGAATTATCACGTTAAATATTTGCCGCATATTTCCCCATTACTTTTCCACTACTCTGAACTTATAAAACGTTATAGAGGGTGTTAAAACGAATGTCACCGAACTTGATAGCTGCAGTCGCTTAAGTGCGGCCAGTATCCAGTATTCGGGAGATAGTAGGTTCGAACCCCACTGTCGACAGCCCTAAAAGTGGTTTTCCGTGGTTTCCCATTTTCACACCAGGCAAATGCTGGGGCTGTACGCTTCCTTCCCACTCCTAGCCTTTTCCTGTCCCATCGTCGCCACAAGACCTATCTGTGTCGGTGCGACGTAAAGCAAAAAAAAAAAAAAAAAAAAAAACGAATGTCATGAAAAATTATTTCACAGTGGGACTTCAATTGAACAAACCACGGGCATTCAAAATCCGAACCTCACACTTCGGACCTTTCCCTTTCGACCTTATGGTAAATATAGCATATACCCCTTCTCCTCATTTCATCTGGTATGTTCACAAATGTAAGCGTGAATGCCTGCGGTTCTTGCCTCTGCATACTCACAAAGCCGTGCAGCTAGCTCATTCCATTACCACTCTATTCACCGGGGGTCACTGAATTGTTACCATTGACGGGTTGGTCAACCGGAATATAATTGCGGAAATATTCGTACCGATAGATAGTTTGAATCAGAAATAATTGATCTGGGATAGCGATATAGGGTGAATGTAATATAAACGACGGGTAAAAATAATAACAATGATAAAATGGCAAAATGATCGACGGATTTCATATGAGAGATGCATAATTTATTACAAATGATTGAAATCGGTGCTAATGATAGAACGGAGACGTACTATTTAAAAAAGTGATATGAACGTATGTTCATTCCCCAGTTACCATTAGACTCCCTCATTCTCTGTCTATACAGTATGTGTTATAAGACACAGAGTCGGGTTGCTTGACTGAGTAGTTCAGCGTAGCAGAGAATTCCGGACTTGTTTCCCGGCCGACCTGAGGATTTTAGCTCCGTCTGGTTGATTTCTGCATCTCGAGGACTGCAGTTCGTGTTTGTCTTAATACACATTCCTTAATTTACACACAGAACTGGTGCGAACCACAGAAACACGTTATAGCTGGATATATTTTTTCACAGATTAGTGGCGTCAAGAAGGGCATCTGCTGCAAAACTGGACCAAGATCACATGTGCGACACGCATCGCACCCACAACCCACCAGGTTATATGAAAAGAGGGAGAGAAAGAAATGTGTTATGACTAGTGCTGAGTAGTAGGCATAGTCTACGCAAATGCATATTTTTAATATGCATTTAATAAAACTTAGCATGCTTCATATTAAATTAAACTAATACAATTAGAGCATGTTAGTTTGTACATATATATGGATACTTTGGGCGTTTTGAAACAATTCGATATTAAGAGCATATTTAATACTTTTTCGAGTTTTCTGAACTGCGGTAAAATACATAATATGCAGCAGATCATATTTAAATGTAAGACGGTAATGCTGCGGTAACTTTGTCAACGCTGTGCAAAGTGTAAAGAGTGTACATTAAAAAGATCTCAATTTGTTAGTCTGTGGAACAGCATCAGGCAATTGGAAACACAGGGCAGGGAGCTTTCTAGAAGCCTGGTGGTGCTTGATGCTGCCATAAAATGGGTGAGCACAGCTAATGGAAAACGAAAATGATGTGAAGCAGAAAATGGCAAACGTTCTTGCAAATACTAATGGACTTCATAAGTTAGGGGTAATTTACGAAAGTCGTTCATTTTCTGATGGTAATGAGGGTATTAACTTTAACTGATTGCCCGATTTTATATTTTGTCTTGTCGCTTATTGTAATGTTGAAAGGACATTTTCTGTACATTATACGAGTATCTTAGGCCTAAGGGAAATAAAGCGAAACCTGAAAATTAGGAGAAAATTATAGTATCTCCAAGCTTTACAAAATCAACTTTGATTAAATAGTGATAAATGGTTAGAGAAATGTGTTTGTGTGCGTAAATATTATTATTATTATTGTTAATTAATCATTATTATTAATAATACTAATAATAATAATAATGTGTTAATGCTTGCAATTATTTTATTTTTTTCAGTATTTCATGTTATGTTAGTATTCATGAATCTTCTACAGCGGAAAGCTTGCAGATTCAAAGATTTTAATGCATATTCAAGTGCATATTTGGACATATTATGGCGCTTAGCTAGATATTTTATAGTGAATATTGGGATGTTTGGTGCATATCATTTTCAAAACAATGTTCTAATAATACTGAAGTTGGCGGTTCAAATTTTGTTTTCAAATATGTAGTAATTCTAATGCAGTGCTCAAGGAAAAGAGGTTTGTATATTATTTAGTGCACTTTTTATTTTGCTACGTTTATGCACGCACATTACACCTTACGAAAGACATATACAATGAAAAACAACATGCAGTCAGATTTTCAAAAGCAACAGAAACGAAACAAAAGCACAGTAGTTGTTATGTGGGATTTTGAAGACAAAATGGAACTGACTGACCACTCCAGTTCACTTGACACTAGCATTATCATCCACTAGTGTACAACCCTCGCCCAGAGTGCCATAAATTCCTGTAGTTCCAGGTTGAAGGATGTTGTCTCTGTATATCAGGCCAGTCATGTAATCGTGGATAGGAATTATAGGCGTGCGTCGACCAAATACCACCCCACCAACCCAAAACTTGTCTGAATCCCCTTGCAGAATGATGGGCCCGTTCCATCTCACACCAGATTGTGTCCAGACACTAATGCTCCTTTTGTATGGATGCAAACTGATGGTGACCTCATGAGAAAACAGCGTACGCTTCTACTGCTTCTGATTCCATCGGCTATGAGTTGTTGCCCACTTCAGAGGAGCTGCCCTATAGCGTGGTTTAAGAGGAGCTATTGGCATGGGCCGCCTTGATATCAGTCCTCCACCGTGGAGCCGATAAACATTCCCTTCAGTGGCCCTTCAAAGTTGCTGGCGGAACGAGATGGTAGTAGCACTGGACGTACTGAAAGCAAACAATTCCGATCCACCCTGCGAGATGTTCTGCGTGGGCCTCCCATCCGCTGTCGATCAGCAGCCGTTTGTATCTCTCTGAACTATTTCCAAGATCTGGAGACAGCACTCTACTCATTCCAACACGAGCGATGACATCCGCATATCGCGATACACTTGCAATGTCACAAGTCGAATGCGGTCAGTAGCAGAAATGGGTACTCTTGCCATATTTTCGTCAGTTCTCTACGTGCTATCTATACATCACTAACCTTACACGTGATGTTGTTAAACTGAGCGACGCGACAAATACCTCGTATTGGACAAATATCGAACCTGATCTGTGTTTAGCGTCATTGTGTGACTCCGACATCGGCCTGCAGTGCAAGTGTTAGGTACTGTAACATATACTGTGTGGAACTGTAATATCCGATAATAATATTAATATTATGATTAATAATAATAATAATAATAATAATAATAATAATAATAATAATAATGTTATTTGCTTTACGTCCCACTAACTACTCTTACGGTTTTCGGAGACGCCGAGGTGCCGGAATTTGGTTCCGCAGGAGTTCTTTTCCTTGCCAGTAAATCTACCGATGCGAGGCTGACGTATTTGAGCACCTTCAAATACCACCGGACGGAGCCAGGATCCAACCTGCCACGTTGGGGTCAGAAGAACAACACCTCAACCGTCTGAGCCACTCAGCCCGGCTGCAATATCCAAAACGTGTTTAGCTCTTTATTTCAGAACTTAATAATAACGCGTATTCAGTGCTGTACTTATTTCTATTAGCAGATTTATACTATTAGAAAAAGAGAAGTATAAATATACCCTGCCAAATGTGCCGCCGTTTGGACTTAATAGCAGAATTTTTTAAACGTCCCCATATCTATATTTATAAAATAGCTTGTCCTGACTGACTGACTGACTGACTGACAGATTCATCATCGCCGAGTCAAAACTACTGGACATAATGAAATGAAATTTTGGAGATACATTCATATTGAAATGTAGGTGCTCGCTAAGAGAGGATCTTTGTATATTCCATCGCTAAGGGGGTGAAAAGGGAGGTGAAATTTTAAAATGAGTGTACCTATATCTCAAAACTTTAAAAGTTTACAAATGTAAAAATTGGTATATAGAATGTTCTTTAAAAATAAGGGAACACGTATTTTTTTGTTTTCAGAAAATCGCAATAGGACGGGTGAAAAAGGGTGAAAAAGGGGTTCAATACCTTTAATGAGGATACCGGTACTTATATCTCAGAAACTGAAGACATTACAGACCTGAAAATTGGTACTTTTGGTCACTTTTAAAAATAAAGATACACGAATTTTTTTGTTTCTGGAAAATCCAATTAATGGGAGGGTGAAAAGGGGGGTTAATTTTTAAAATGAGTGTATCTATATCTCAAAACTTTGAAAGTTTACATATGTAAAAATTGGTATTTACAATCTTCATTAAAAATTAAAAAACACGTATTTTTTGTTTTCGGAAAATCCCAATAGGAGGGGTGGAAAGGGGTGAAAAAGGAGTTGAATGTATTTAATGAGGACACTTATCTCTCAGAAACTGAAGATATTACAGACCTGAAAATTGGTGTTTTGGATCTCCGTTAAAAATAAAGAAACACGTACTTTTTGTTTTTGGAAAATCCAATTAAATGGGGGGTGAAAAGGGGGTGATTTTTTAAATTGAGTGTGTCTATATCACAAAACTTTTAAAGTTTATAGATGTAAAAATTGGTATTTAGAATCTCCTTTAAAAATAAAGAAACACATATATTTTTGTTTTCAGAAAATCCCAATAGGAAGGGTGGAAAAGGGTGAAAATTTGTTGAATGCCTTTAATGAGGCTAATTATATTTCAGAACCTGAAGGTATTACAGACCTGAAAATTGGTATTTGGGATCTACTTTGAAAGTAAGGAAACAGGTATTGTTATGTTTTGGGAAAATCCAAAAAACGGGGGTGAAAAGGGTGGTGAATTTTTAAAATGAGTATATCTAGATCTTACAATTTTACAGATGTAAAAATTGGTATTTTGAAATTCCTTTAAAAATAAAGAAACACGTATTTTTTGTTTTCGGAAAATCCCAATAGGAGGGGTGAAAAAGGGGTTGAATGCCTTTAATGAAGATACTTAAATCTCAGAAACTGAAGATATTACAGACCTGAAAATTGGTATTTGGGATCTCCTTTAAAAATAAAGAAATATATTTTTTGCTTTTGGAAAGTCCAAATATTGGGGGTGGGGGTGAAAATGGGGGGATTTTTAAAATGAGTGTGTCTATACCTAAAACCTTTAAAAGTTTGCACATGTAAAAATTGATATTCAGAATCTCCTTTAAAAATAAAGGAACATGTATTTTTTGTTTTCTGTAAATCCGAATAGGAGGGGTGTAAACGGGTGAATAATGGATTGAATGCCTTTTTATGAGGATACATATATCTCAGAAACTGAAGATATTACAGAACTGAAAATTTGTTTTTGGGACCTCCTTTAAAAATAAAGAAACTTTTTTTTGCTTTTGGAAAGTCCAAATAGTGGGGGGGGGGTGAAAAAGTTTTTTTTTTAAATGAGTGTATCTATATCTCAAAACTTTAAAAGTTTGCACATGTAAAAACTGATATTTAGAATCTCCTTTAAAAATAAAGGAACACGTATTTTCAATTTTTTTTTTGGAAAATCCAATTAATGGCAGTTAAACAGGAGTGACATATTGGGGTGAATTTTTTGAAAGACTATATCTACAGAATATCTGAGAAACGTATAATGTTACAGACGTAAAAAGTGGTAATTGGAATCTCCTGTAAATGTAGGGAAACATAGGTGATTTGTTTTTGGAAACTCCTCTTAAGGGGAACTAAAAGGGGGGTGAAATCTTAAATTGAGAATTTATACAGTATATCTCAAGAAAACATGTTACAGACGTGAAAAATGGTATTTTTAATCTCTATTAAAAGTAAAGAAACGTGTACTTTTAGTTTTCGGAAATACCACTTGGGTGGAGGGGGGTATTAAAAGTGACTGAAAATGGTGTTGAATTATTTTAATTAGGCTACTATTACCTCAAAAATGAAGATGTTACAGACGTGAATTTTGATATTTGGAATCTGCTTTAAAAGTAAAGAAACACGTATTCTCGGAAAATCCAATGAATGGGGGGGGGGGGGGGGTGAAAGAATTGAAAAATTAATTGACTTAATTGTATGAGAATACTTACATCTAATAAAAACTAAAGTTGTTAGGGCCCACAGACGTGAAAATTGGTATTTGGATCTCCTTTAAAGCAAAGAAAAGCCCGTTTGGGGGGGGGGGCATATCTTGGGGGCGGGATTGAGAAGGAGTTGAATTCCTTTCATGAGGACACATAAATCAAAAACTGAAGAAGTTACAGTCGTAATAATTGGTATTTAGAAGATTCTTTACTATTAAAGAAACAAGTATTTTTTGCAGAAAATTCACTTGCGGGGGGGGGGGGGTTGGAGGAGTGTGAAAGTGAAAAAAAAGTGAATTATTTTAATTTCAAAACTGAAGGTAATAGACGTGAACATTGGTGTTTGGAATCTCCTTTAAACATAAAGAAACACGCCTTCTTTTAGTTTTTTGGGAGGGGGGGTAAATAAACTTAACGGCGGTGGGGTGTAAAAGGAGGTGAGACCAATTGATTTTACTGTTCATAATGTATTTATAAGGAGCCTCCGTTGCTCAGGAGGCAGCGCACCGGCCTCTTACAGCTGGGTTCCGTGGTTCAAATCCCGGTCTCTCCATGTGACATTCGTGCTGGACAAAACGGAGGCGGGACAGGTTTTTCTCCGGATACTCCGGTTTTCACTGTTATCTTTCATTCCAGTAACACTGTCCAATATAATTTCATTTCATTTGTCATCCATTAATCACTGCCCCAGCGGAGTGCGACAGGTTTCGGCGCCCGGCACAATTCCTATTGTCGCCGCTAGATGGGGCTTTATTCATTCCATTCCTCACCCTGTCGAATGACTGGAAACAGGCTGTAGATTTTCGATGTACTTATTCTGATCATAAACCGATCATTTATAATCTTTCCTGGGTTCGTTTTCAAGAGCCATCTTTTTCTTCGGAGAACGTTCTTAGATTACAGTAGATTCTCCTGGCATATAAATAAAAATTTAAACACATTTGAAATAAACGATAGGAATGAGATTGACCGTCGAATTTTTCACCTCTATAATAAGTTCAATAATGCACGGAAGTACGTCATTCGTATGGCCAGAAATCCCGCACACTTGCCTACGCGCGACAATGGCGCTGGTCACATTCTCAACAATGACAATGGCATCAGATGTAATTTACCGCCAAGTAGCAGTCTTGCATCTTGCTGTGGGGTCCAGAACATCTCTAATAATAATAATAATAATAATAATAATAATAATAATAATAATAATAATAATAATAATAGTTCTGGACCGTCGTCAAATGTGCGGACCGCGCTGGAAACGGGTCCTGGACGGGTAATGACTAAGAATGCAGTCCGGCCGCGGGTTCAGTATCGCCAAGGCACCCAAGACGACACCACGCTGGATCTCCTGAAGGATTTGATCCATATTAAAAATGCTTATAGAAAAAGATGGCAAAGATTTAGGGACCCAATTGACCGGGTGGAATACCTGGACCTAGCCCGGGAAGTACGAAATCGATTTCTGGAAAGAAAGATTGAAAAATGGGAGGAAACTTGATGTAATCTATTAGAAAACGAGTCATATCACGAATTTTGGCGGATTCTCTCAGAAAACGAGTCAGATCACGAATTTCGGCGGATTATATATAAAACAATAGGCATTCAATTCTAAATTTCAGTATAATACCGTAGCGAAGCACGGGTATCTTGCTAGTATTGTATATTATTTAACTCACGTCGAATGTATTCGAAAGCAACAACAGTACTAATGCCCAATCGAATAATCAGCAATCCCTTTGAACTATAATATTTCCCTATTAACAAGCTGTAAAATTAAAGTGTTTTCTTTTTAATTGCCGTAGTGTTCAGTTATCATTCACAATGACTCATTTCCTTCGAAATGGCAGTTTAGATTTCAGGTAGTCAATAGTACTTGCTCGAAGTGCATGTGAAGAAGAGATAGGAAACAAGCCACACTGAAGATGGCCGTCGACGATCACTATGGTTTGGATTGCATCACACGAATTTATTCTCCTCCTGAGGCCTTTTAACACATCCAGGTGTGATCGCTTTTGTGGTCAGATGCAGTTCCTGACGCCTGGCCTATGTGGGGGGATGTATTCACTAATGCGTTGTTGTTCTGCGGTGGTTGTTAGTATAATCCGTTGTGCGTATACCGAGATAAACACAGTAAGTTTCCAAACTAGGGGTATTAAGAAAAACTTCGACACGGCTGAGAATCGAACTTAGAATCTTTTGAACCGAAAGCCGAAACGCTGATCATTCAGCAAGGCCTCGAACGACTGAGAATCAACATCCTTTCATTATATACGAGTTAAAATGTGTAGGTTGGAAAAGCGACAAGTATGTTTCAATTATTTGCAAGGTAATGACTGAAATTTCATCTTTAATATCCGAGCTGAAAAACAAGCTAGTTTAAACTCCTTTTTTTTACATAGGTCTCTTCGGTGCTTGGGTAGGAAAGAAACCAATTGCTCAACACACAGTGTAAAACTCGAAGCCCGAGGCTGAGAGAATACTGGACTGACCAATCTGAAAATAGAGTTAACTGTGAGCATAGCATTGTAGAGGGATAAATCCTATTACCTCCACATCACATAGATATACACGCAATTTAATCTGATCCAGAATTTGATCTGCTCTCCATCAAACCGTACGTAATATGGCTCATCGTCCAAGAGAAGCATCACTGCCACGTTTTATAACATTTCTCGTTACGGGCTAAAATTATTTTCATCACTTTAATTGCCTTCGTGATGCAATATGTCTTTCTTGTTCGCAGCTTGATATCGTTATTTGGCTTCTGTGGCTACCAGCACCGAAGGGATTTTTTTTTTTTGGAGGTAAGCGAGTCACACTCCGGACACAGGTGAGGCGTTCGTGTATTTCATGAGTTTTAACCATCTGTGTCAAGGTTGGGATTTTAATTATCTACAGTATACTGACAAACATTCTAGCCCTGGAAAACAATAAATTGCAGTAGATGTGCCATCTAATAATGGTAATATACATAGACGAGTTTAAAGTGGAGGTAATCATATAAAATTAATTCCGTAATATTGGTGTCCTTTACATGGTAATTATAAAAATTATTTTAATGAATATGATATAGGCTTTTGGGCTTATCTCGTGTCAAGAAAATAAGGTGAAATTCTTTACGTTTCGCTGAGAACTTTTCTTTGCGTCTTCAGAAGAAAAATCTCGACTGTTCACGAGGAAGGATTTTCAAGAATGAGTTTTGAATTTAGATGTTATAATAGAAGTGGAAATGGTACGTTCATACGCCACCAGATAGCTCACCGGACGAGGCACAGTGTTAGCGTTCGAAGCGGAAGCTGACGGAACCATCAGAATCAGTCTGAGAGGGAGTCACGTATGAAAGTATGACCTAGACACACGCCTGGAATGAAAGATCTAGCGATGAGGAACGTACGAATTTGGAAAACACCGAAACGAAATAACTATAGTGAAGGGGCAGGGAAGGGAACCAGCTACGCAAATCCTTAATGATGGCAACCACGTATTACTTAATTGATAGCCGGTGCTCCTGTTGAAATTGTTAGGATTGCTACGTATTTACACAGCTTCCCGTAAAATCCTGGACCTGTAGTGTCTAGTGTAGGTAAGAGCTCGAGGATCTGGGAACATGACATCACGACCCGACGATAGAGCGTGCTCAGCTGTTGTTGATTTGTCTGGCTGGTTGAGACAAATATTTAGTTCAAGTTCCTTGATACGAGTACCAATGGACCGGCATGTTTGGACAAGGAATTTCGTATACCCCAGGATGTAAAACTGGGGACAATCTGTCCTTGGTTTTACCCAGACTGTGAGCAATTTTTGTGATGGTGCCAAACACGATTTTTATATTGTATTTCCGGAGGACCTTGGCAATTTGATATGTGGTGCTGTGAATGTATCGTGAGAATGCCTTGTTTTTTGTGCTGGATGGTGGTGAGAATCTGTATGAAGATAGCGATTTGTGTGGGTAGGCTTACGATAGACGGTATGTCCTAAGGAGCCGTCAGGCTTCTTTCTTACTAGAACATCCAAGAAAGGAAGGCGTCCGTCCGACTCCATCTCCGTAGTGAATTTAATTGAAGGATGTTGCTTATTTAGGTGGTTTAGAAATAAATGAAGTTTCTCAGGACCTGCTATCCAGACCACAAATGTATCATCAACATATCTCCACCAAATCATCGGTTTGACGGGCTTGCTTCGGCGCCCGTCAAACCGATGATTCCACCTTCTTCGCGATCGTCCGACATTTGTTCTGACCCTTTAGAATAAAATATGTAACCTATCTCTCCAATGTTGTCAGTCCTTTTCTTCTTATTCTTCTTCTTCTCCTTCTTATATGCGTTATCCCCTTGGTATGGGCTACATTGTATGGATTAGTGAACGCCACGTTCTTCTATCGGCCGCATCTTCTCGGCGTATGTTGAGGAGCTTCAGGTCGCTATTGACAGTGTCTAACCACCATAATCTCTGACAAGGTTGAGAACAGAACGGCACCTCCGAGGACAGACGGTAATAGTGCTAACCCCTTTGTCTACTTCAAATGCCACCACCCTGAAGCGGGATCGAAATCGGCCACATTGGCTCTTGAAGTCCACATTGAGCCACTTATTCAAGCTAGTTTAAATGGCATTAAAAGGACGACATGAGACATAAAAATTTAAAGTTCAGCACTGTAATGTTGCATAAAGCCTGTATTTTTATTATTATTATTATTATTATTATTATTATTATTATTTTACTGAGGTCACTAGAGCTGTACCTCTTCTGGTGGTGGAGAACATTTCAGGTGAAAATTCTGCTACAGGATTGACCTAGATTCGAGCCACGACTGTCTGAGTCAGAAAGATAGGAACTGGATCACTGCGTCAAAAACGCTACCCATTTTTAATGTAATAATCAGATAACTTTCAGAATATACTACTCATTACTAATGTTTGACACTAAACGGTGACACGAGAAGCAGGACTGAGCGGAACAAATCCCATAAGGAGTTGTACACCCGGAATAAAGCTTAACTTACCACACTGTCTCGGTAGAGTTAGTTATGTACCTTATATTGTATGACAACATGGAGTTATGGATCCTCTGGGAAACTCGTTGAGGATATGGCTACAAAATGCTGTACATTTCGGTAGATTTAGGAGGGAAGACAAAGGGGCAGGTACTTGCGCTGGTAAATTTCCACCCTTGTTATCAAGTCTATACGATAAAAAACAGGTGTATTAAATGACGTCCACACATCAAAATTTGTTTAACTTATTTACAATTTCCTTTACATCACACCGTTACAGATAGGTCTTATGATGACGATGGGATAGGAAAGGACTGGGAGACCATTTCAGTGGGCGTGGCAGACTGATAGTTAATAGCAACTACTCGCTTGGTGAGGAAAGCAATGGGAAACTACCTCACTTCTCATTTCGATAGTATGCTTCTTCCTTGATGCCTAGGCCATCTGTGACAGCTGATGGCGGAGCTGTTCAGGATCAAACCAGCCTTCGGGATGAATACCCAACATAAATACATACGTTAACAATATGTGATAATTGACAACATTTGTAGTTTAATGCAATCTACAAACGTATGCTTATCTTTAATAGTTAACTCGCAATAAGCCCTTTTATCGTTACTCTTTTGACGATTTATAAAACAACAAAGTGTTTGGACCAATGTCGTGTAAACCTACAAGGTCTTATGAAAACTAACCTCAGAGAAAGCGAGATAATTTATTAAGATATTTTTTTTTTTTTTTTGCTATTTGCTTTACGTCGCACCGATACAGATAGGTCTTATGGCGACGGTAGGATATGAAATGCCTAGGAATTGGAATGAAGCGGCCGTGGCCTTTATTAAGGTACAACCCCGGCATTTGCCTGATGTGAAAATGGGAAACCACGGAAAACCATCTTCAGGGCTGCCGACAGTGGGGCTCGAACCTACTATCTCCCGATTACTAGATAGGCCTACTGGCCGCACTTAAGCGACTGCAGCTATCGAGCTCGGTAATAATAATTCAAATTATATTCTGCAATATATATGTTTTCTGTCAATAGTAGCCATGAAGAAGTACTTTAAAAATAATTTAATTTCGTGTGGCTATTTTAGCCGAGTACATCCCTTGTAAGTCAGATCCTCCGATTAGGTTGGGTGGCATCTGCCATGTGTAGGTAACTGCATGATATTGTGGTGGAGGATAGTGTTATGTGTGGTGTGTGAGTTTCAGGGATGTTGGGAACAGCACAAACACCCAGCTCCCGGACCATTAGGATTAACCAATGAAAGTTGAAGTCCGCGACCCGGCCGGGAATCGAACCCGGGACCCTCTGAACGGAAGGCCAATGCGCTGACCATTCAGCCAACGAGTCGGACACTTAAGAAAATAATATCCTGCAGGTACTCCGAACTCACGCTCATATATTCAAGCTTCACATAACGTTCGTATGGAGCCAGGTTCGGACTAATATTGGTAGAAATTCATATCCTCTTGAATTACACATTTTGGCAAAGGACTACCGAGAATTCAAACGTTTCTCATAAATTAGTGAACACGTTTTGATGTACTGTCCAGTGTTCATAAATTTTATGAATGGGCATAAGAACAAGTTACACGGGTACGTAAACCAAACCAAACCCCAACCCCCATGGCACTACAGCCCTTGAAGGGCCTTGGCTTATGGACCGCTGCTCAGCCCGAAGGCCTGCAGATTGCGAGGTATCGTGTGGTCAGCACGACGAATCCTCTCGGCCGTTATTCTTGGCTTTCGAGACCGGGGCCCCTATCTCACCATCAGTTAGCTCCTCAATTCTAATCACGTAGGCTGAGTGGACCTCGAACCAGCCATCAGGTCCAGGTAAAAATCCCTGACCTGGCCGGGAATCGAACCCGGGGCCTCCGGGTAAGAGGCTGGCACGCTACCCCTACACCACGGGGCCGGCACCGCAGTTAAGCAACATTGGGCGTGGTCAGTACTTGGATGGGTGACCGCTTGGGAACACCACACGTGTACGTAGCTTCAGATAAAAGCTAGTGTTAAACATTGAATGGTTGTGGCAGTACCTTGCATTGACGTCAATCCTTCACGCTGCAAACGGCTGACGAGGATAACAATTAAAACATGAGTTGCTGCACTGGAGTAATTTGTGGTAAAATCTAGATCTAAAAATTATAACATACCAAGTGTTAAATAATTTATGTTATTACAAGTTTAAGAAAAAGATAAGCAAGCTTTCAGTTTTGCATGACTACTGACATCGTGAACATACCTACGGCTACTAGTTCAACAGGATTGGGAGACTACAGATATAAATAATGAATTTTAAATACCAAACCAGTGTTTGAAACACATTTTGCACGTCATCTTCTGTTATACTGCTTTACATTTAATATATTTTACGTAAATTGAATTCATAATCGCTTAGTCAATGTTAAAGAAATGTCACAACATAGTGGTATGGATGCACATGGCGATCCGTCTTGATTTTGATTGGCAGGACATGATGCATGGCTTAATTTATCACCTGCTAAGCAACTTAATTTTATCTGGGTTATTATCGCATCACTGGAAATGGAGCGGGAACACGGTGGAGGGTGAAGAGAACGCTAACGTTCCCCGATACGCGTCGCTGGCTTGTATACCAACCAACTGATCAGTCAGTATCACAGCTAATATTGATTTAGACAACTGCCCTGGAGTATGTTTCACATTCAATTAAAATCGAAATTATTCCAACGAGACTGGGATAGACAAAAATTGAAGCACCCTCTTCTTTGTCTGAAATTCGTGCCTTTTACTCTGTGGTACCTGTTTTTTTTAGCAGTGCGCAGAAAGGTACGCTTTAGCATTGCATCAGGGAGCATATAAAGTTTATAAGTTGAATGGTCCTATCCGGAAAGGGCTGGTGATCAAGATGTCTCAAGCCGCCCGAGAGAAACAACAACGGCAACTTAGATAGCTGTGATGGTGGAAGAGGAAGTACAACAAGGCAACCATCCACTCTTAAGAGGAAAAATGAAAGATGTTCAACCCTTCCAAGAAAGGGTATCGGCAAAGGAAACGGACGGACACGAAGCATGTGAAATTGAAATACCCTATACGCCTCGTAAACTTAATACCATCCGGGTTGGTTGAGTAAAACGTTGACGAAAAGGCGGTCGAACATGAAACATGAAAGCGAGGATCCTAACCCAAGGAAGTGGAAACCGTGCGAGACTCGAACCCCACCGTCGCCATCTCTGAAGATGGCTTTGCGTGGTTTCCCATGTTAACACCAGGCAAATATTGAGGCTTCACCTCAGTTGAGATAAAAACCACTTCCTTCCCTATCCAAGCCCTTTTACAGTATATCCAATCGTCGCTAAAATAGCGATGCAAAAAATAAAAATAAAATAGTTTTAATTTGGTTTAATAGAATGTACATGACAAATAAGATATGGATTCTCATTTTATTTACAGCAGTTATTCAAGCACTGTGTTTTGTGGTATGTAATATGAAGACGAATATATATTTTTTAATATTATTGTTTTCACGTCTCACTAACGACTTTCACGGTTTTTGGAGACTTCGAAGTGCCGAATTTTGTTTCACAAGAGGTATTTTACGTGCCAATAAATCTGCAAACACGAGACCACTGGACTGAACTGGAATTGAACCTGCGATCTTAAGCTCAGCTCTACCACCTGAGCTATTGAGCTCGGCAAGATAATTCTCACGGATACACAGTTTATCAATGGAGTTCTAAAAATATAACTTGTATGAGAAAACCCGTGGTGTAGGGGTAGTGTGCCTACCTCTTACCCGGAGGCCCCGGGTTCGATTCCCGGCCAAGTCAGGAATTTTTACCTGGACCTGAGGACTGGTTCGAGGACCACTGAGCCTACGTGATTAGAATTGAGGAGCTATCTGACGGTGATATAGCGGCCCCGGTCTAGAAAGCCAAGAATAACGGCGGAGAGGATTCGTCGTGCTGACCACACGACACCTCGTAATCTGCAGCCCTTCGGGCTGAGTAGTGATCGCTTGGTAGGCCAAGGCCCTTCAAGGGCTGTCGTGCCATGGGGTTTGGTTTTGTATGAGAAAAAGCACGGAAAATGCAGGACACCTATGCTCTGGGGGCTAAGAAATATTAGCTTATCTAAGGCGTTACGTGTATTAAATTGTCCTGACTTCGATTTAGCGATTAAGCCGCTAAGGGTAGAGAACTCACTTGATTAATATTAATATAAATGTTTACAACATTCTCTTAGAAGACAAACCGCAAAACCATGTACAAAAGGATGAATTCATTGCTCATTTTCACCACGTTTGCTGGTGACCTGCGACTATACGAGAGTCACGTGGCACCGAGATAAGTACACTTTTGTGTTTTAGTTGTAACATGTTGCATCTTCGCACCTTTGCTATACGAAAAATACCTTTGATTGAAAAAAGCTTTCCCATAGGTCAAAATAATTTCTGAACATTAAACACATGTCAAGCGATTTTTTTTTTTTTTTTGCTAGTTGTTTTTTTTACGTCGCACCGACACAGATAGGTCTTACGGCGACGATGGGACAGGAAAGGGCTAGGAGTGGGAAGGAAGCGACCGTGGCCTTAATTAAGGTACAGCCCCAGCATTTGCCTGGTGTGAAAATGGGAAACCACGGAAAACCATTTTCAGGGCTGCCGACAGTGGGGTTCGAACCTACTATCTCCCGAATACTGGATACTGGCCGCACTTAAGCGACTGCAGCTATCGAGCTCGGTAGCGAAGTTTGTATAGATCTAGGTGGAAGGCAGACTTCTATACTTTTAATGCCCACCATTTCTGTGAGATACAAATAGAAGGTCTTCGATACACTCAAATTTTAGCACAGGTTTGCATAAACTTAACGTACCAACTTATTTACAGCAGTGTCTAAAATCTATGATAGGGCTGCGTAGGATGTTCTTTAATTATCTGAGTATTACTCTCTGACCATCCCACACAACAAAACCCGGTTTGAGTCACAGACAGAACACGTTGTTGTTGTAATGCATGCGTGTTAATACTAAACATGTAAGGATCCTAACTACGATTGGCGATTTCTCCAATTTCCTATCGAATAACCGAAAAATATTGTATGAAACAACGTAAGGCGTTACGTACTAGAACATGTAAAACGTCTATAAAGGTCCTAGGAATGTGGAAGGTGAGGACTAAAGGTTATGTGCATCTCCAGAAGTTGAAATCGTATACCTAAAATTTTCATTTTTCTGACTTAGGAATCGGACCTACGTCCTTCCGGGCAAACCGAACACGCCTTTACTTCAAGTAATTTATGATTATAATAGAGATTTTGGTGTTTTCAAACCTTCCGGAGAAGTCCCTATGGCTGATTACAGGTATCTCTGAGGCATACAACGAACCAATTAGTTAAGCCTGTCATGCATCTATGCATCAGTAAGAAATTAACAAACACTTTCTTCTTTTCGGTGTGCCTATCCCTTTCGGATGTTGACGATCAGCATGAAAACACGTAATTTATCACTGATTTGAAAAGTCCAAGACTCAACTCCATACAACAGTACTGACAAGTCGTATTTTACACTGGAAGGATACTTCGTAACTTTGTACTTCAGTCAATTCTTCTGCTTTTAGATCCTCTATTTCCTTCTAACATTCCCTGGAAAATCAATTATAGTAAGGCATATCTTGGCCCGTTCCTCATGATATGTCCTAAATACTCGAGTTTACGTGATTGTATTGTCAAAATACTTTTGCTCTCCCATTCTTTCTAGAACGTGTCATTTCTGATGTGATCTGTCCCAGAAATCCTGAGTATCCGACGATACAACCACATTTCATAGGCTTCGAGTATCTTATTCGATGTTTGCATCAGCGTCCACGATTCAACTCCTACAACAGTACTGGCAAGTCGTATTTTACATTGGAGGGATACTTGGTAACATCTAAATAGCTTCAAAATCCTCAATAACGCCGTCCTGAATTTTCCTATTCGGCACTTAATCTCTGATTACTGATTCCAATCTTCGTTATTTAATGTCCCCAGGTATGTACAGATTTGCACCCATTTTATTCACCGATTATCAGTGGCGTCGGTTCAGGGGACGCTCTTACGCTGAGCGTTCCCATTATTTTTGTGTGCTTGATTGTTTTATAGTAGCTTTAACGCAGAACAGTTATTCTTTTCGTTTTAACTGTTTTTAGAATTTGTTTTACGTGGCACCGACACGCATAGGTCTTATGGCGACGATAGGAAAGGAAAGGAAAGGAAAGGAAAGGAAAGGAAAGGAAAGGGTTAGGTGCGGGAAGGAAGCTGCCGTGACATTAAGGTACAGCCCAGCGTTGCCTGGTGTGAAAATGGGAAACCACGGAAAACCACATTCAGGGCTGCCGACAGTGGGATTCGAACAAACTATCTCCCAAATTACTCTCGAATGCAAGGTGGCAGCTATGTACCCCAAACCACGCGACCATTCACTCGGTTTTTCTATAGCCATTTACTGGTGAGAACTGTTTATTCAGATGAATACCAAATGAGTAATTTACGCAAACACAATCCCATAACACAAACATTTAGGGACTGTTTCATTGAAGTTAATTCGAAGAACAAAAATGTTGCCCACAGCAGCTCATTATAGAATGTTAGTTCCTTAGCGTTCGACAGGGTGGTACTACTACTACTACTACTACTACTACTACTACTACTACTACTACTACTACTACTACTACTTCTACTACTACTACTACTACTACTACTACTACTAATAATAATAATAATAATAATATGTTTACGTCCTACTAACTGTTGTATATACTAAACATGGTTTTCGGAGACCCCGAGGTCCTGCGGGATTTCTTTTACGCGCCAATACATTTGCCGACACGAGGGTGGCGCATTTGAGCAGGTTCATGTACGGTATTATCGGATTGAACTGGGCTCGAACCCTTGAACTTGAATTCGGAAGGCCAGCCCTCTACCCTCATCCCGACAAGTGAATCAGAGTGGGAATATCAATTTTGAAATTCAGCTGGGAAAGACAAGCACTGAAGCCTTCCCACAATCAAAAAAAAAAAAAATCAATTGAATTGTCTTTTTTGATAGCTTTCAAAATCTCCAGTGTAACTAATAACGGCATATCGACAGCAAATGTGACAACATTGAAGGTGTCAGGGAAAACTAATTAGTTACTTCCTATATTCGATAGAGACAGTTCGACATGTTTCATTTCATATATGCCACAATGGCACGTAGATCTGATAGACATAACAACTATATCAATATGACACTAACTTTAGACTAAACAATTCATTAAGATACCACTTAAACAAAATGAATTTACATTACGTTGGTTGATCAACAAAAGTTCGATTTTATACCGAACTAAAGTATACAGAATAAATCCAGACCGTCGCCTTGAATTAACTGATGTGCTGAACTGTTTGAAGGAGTACACCTACGGCTTTTCTTCGATCACTTTATTTCCTGCTTGAGCACACGGCAGGTCTGTAAATTTCCCAAGGGACATGAAGAACTCCCGTAGTAGCGACAACCGGTGCTTAATACGTGTGTGAAACAGGAGCATCTAAGCTAGCCGCTTCGTCAATGACCTGATTTATAACGTACAGTCGAGGTGAACTGCTACTACCCACCTCACAATTATAATATAAATAAAATGTACTTTGTTTGATTCTTCCTAAAACCTTCCTACACTAAGGAATCGTAACGCAGTGAAATTATTCGGTAATATCTTGTTGAATATTCAGCCCTAATGCTGGTTGGGAGGGGGGGGGGGCGTGAGTCCTCAACAGCTCTACCATCAGCTGCCATGGCCTAGACATCACTGAACAGGATGCATACTAAAGAACTAAGGAGATAGTTTTCCATTGCTCTCCCCACACAGCCACAAGTTCGTATTACATATGAGTCTACTAAGCTCACTGAAATGCACGCACAAACCGATCCTATGCGGGACATTTTTCCACCATCTATAACACGGACTGGCTGCATAAGAAATGGCATTACTAGCATCGCTCATACGTCAGTCACTTTCAAGGATGAGACTGAAACAAATTTGTTCTAGTCCATACCAGAAAATATACCTCACAGTTAACACTAAGTATCGACAGCAAAGTCATATACGTTGATAATAAACCCAATGTCGTTCTTGTCGTTAGAGCGGTGCTATTCTTGGACCCGGGCCACTGAGAACGGCAGTTAATAGTGCTAACCATTACGCTACGGTGGCGGAAATAATAATAATAATAATAATAATAATAATAATAATAATAATAATAATAATAATAATAATAATCGTTAAGAATTAGTTAATAAATCAGACTGCCTGCGCGTCAATTTCCACTTTCCGTTCTACTCATAGCTGGCAGAGTAAACTGGGCGATGAATAGTTGAGTTTTAATTAATTTTATCAGATAAATACCAAATGTGTCACTAAGTATATTTTGTAAGCTGATATCACACGGCATGGAGTGCAGAATGTACTTCTTTCCACCCTTCAGAATCCGACTACCTCTGCTGGGTTTCAGCGCACGATCTTGGGATAAATATACTGACCCACACAGGGAGCTAGAATCAGCTAAAGCATAATGAAATATTGCTTTTTGTCTTGGATAATTTAATTCGAGCGATATAACCATCCTATGCCAAATCAGTTTAGATCGATATTATTAAATTTCTAGTCTTCCTGTCCGGTTCCATGGCTAAATGGATCGCGTGCTGGCCTTTGGTCAGAGGTGTCCCGGGTTTGATTCCCGGCAGGGTCGGGAATTTTAACCATCGTTGGTTAATTTTGCTGGCACGGGCGCTGGATGTATGTGTCGTCTTCATCATATTTCATCCTCATCACGACGCGCAGGTCGCCTACGGATGTCAAATCAAAAGATCTTCACCTGGCGAGCCGAACATGTCTTCGGACACTCTCGGCAATTAAAGCCATACGCCAGTCCATTTCCAATAATCCTAGATTCAAACACTGTTTGAAAATTTATCTCCAAGAGTGTTCTCCAGAAGGCGCTGTTCCTACTTAGACTGTTCCATGCTTGGTAGCAGGTGTATTTTAAACATTAAAACATAGGTCCACTTACATTTTAGACGGATCCTGTTTTTCACTTTTAGTAAACTATATGACGTGAAGAAGACAGATATTATCCATTGAACATGAAGTACTGATTTCTATAGAAGGCCGACTGCTGCTTAATATCATACATGTACGTACACGCACCGTGAAGAAGAAACAGTAAATAATGTGTGTACAGCGAAATTAATCCCTTCAGATTCACTCTCCCTCTCGGGAGGGCAAACAGTACAAACATTAATTAAACCTCAGTATAAACTCTTTCTACGCAGCTTTGTTCTCCATGTGTGTGCGCTTCAAAGGTGCTTACAACAGAGCAAGAACTATACAGAGTATTGTGAGAAACCTCATGAGCTAATTTTCCTTCAAGAGATAAAATATCATAGAAGGCATTCTGAAATGAAAACTAAATTGTTTATTACTGCAAAGTGATCACTTAGTTCTTGAAATATTTGAGTACAAAATTAAAGCGTTTCCCGTGCCTTTATGAGGGTAGTACCCTAAATCGTAAATGAAGGATAATTCACACCGCTACTACTGTACGAACAATGTAGTTATCAGGGAACCTCCACGGTTAACTACCTCTAGAGAATTTTAAAATATTAAGGGGATAGTCTGGAAGTAAACAGATCTTTGTGCCTAATACATAGAGTTTAATGAAATTCGTAGGGAATTTCTTTTAAATAATAGAAAAAGGTCTGTTCATAAACTGTTGGAGATACCATTTTAAACTCCACGTAAAAATGAGTTTTTGAAAAGTATTAATCTCTTTTCCCCCTACTAAGTTCAACCGCAATATGTTCAGAAAAAGATGATGCATCAATTTTTCTGTATATCATTTATGATCAAGGATATACTTAGAAAATAAAAAAATCCTGTGATCTAAACTGCATTGCAAATGTTTTATAATATAACTGTTATACATACAGCATAAAAGGTTAAGTTAAACAGAATGATACAGGAGAATTATTAATTTTTTAACAAAATTTAGATTTTTCTTTCCTTCCTTCTTTCTTTCTTTATTTCCTTCTTAATCTGTCTGCCGTCCAGGATTGGTTTCTCCCTCGGGCTCAGCGAGGGATCCCACCTCAACCGCTCCAGGGCAGTGTCCTGGAGCGTGAGACTTTGGGTCGGGGGATGAAACTGGGGAGGAAGACCAGTACTTCGCCCAGGCGCCCTCATCTGCTATCCTGAACACGGACCTTGTGGGGGGATAGGAAGATTGGAAGAGAGAGACAAGGAAGAGAGAAATAAGGAACCGTGGCCTTAAGTTAGGTACCATCCCCTCATTTGCCTGGAGGAGAGGTGGGAAACCACGGAAAACAACTTCTAGGATGGCTGAGGAGGGATTCGAAAACCCCTCTACTCAGTTGAACTCCTGAGGCTGAGTGGACCCCGTTCCAGCCCTCGAACCACTTTTCAAAATTCGTGTCAAAGCCGGGAATCGAAACCAGGCCTCCGGGAGGGTGGCAGCTAATCAGACTAACCACTACACCACAGAGGCGGCCGAATTTAGATTACAAAAGACAAATTCGATACAATTCGATACAAAAAATTGAAAATTTGGGAACAAGCAAATATTGTTACATCTAATTTTCTCTGCTGGATCATTCAATACCAAAAAGTTTCTGGAATAATAGTTCTTCAGTACAATAACCGAAATATCAGTCTTTATTTTCAGACTGTTCCGTATAGTTACACTTTTGCATCCGGGAGATAATGGTTTCGAATCCCAGCCCTGAAGATGGTTTCCCGTGGTTTCCCATTTTCACACCATGCAAATGCTGGGGCTGTACCTTAGTTAAGGCCACGGCCACTTTCTTCCCATTCCTTTTTTCTTTGCTATTGGCTTTACGTCGCACCGACACAGATATATCTTATGGCAACGATGGGACAGGAAAAGGGTAGGACAAGGAAGGAAGCGGCCGTGGCCTTAATTAAGGTACAGCCCCAGCATTTGCCTGGTGTGAAACTTCCCATTCCTAGGCCTTTCCTATCCTATCGTCGCCATAAGACCTATCTGTGTCGGTGCGACGTAAAGCAAAGTAGCAAAAAAAGAAATAAAGGGGTAGCGTGCCTGCCTCTTACCCGGAGGCCCCGGGTTCGATTCCCAGCCAGGTCAGGGATTTTTACCTGGACCTGAGGGCTGGTTCGAGGTCCACTCATCCTACGTTATTAGAATCGAAGAGCTATTGACAGTGAGATAGCAGCCCCGGTCTAGAGAGCCAAGAATAACGGCCGAGAGGATTCGTCGTGCTGACCACACGACACCTCGTAATCTGCAAGCCTTCGGGCTAAGCAGCGGTCGCTTGGTAGGCCAAGGCCCTTCAAGGGCTGTAGTGCCATGGGGTTTGGTTTTGGTTTGGTTTAGATGTAAAGTACATTTTAAAATAATATTCCCCTATACAGCCAATTGTTTTCTAAATACTATAAGTAATATGCGAGTTTGTTTGTTCGTAATGAAACCGAGAGTTACAGGAACAATTATCACGAAACGTACTGGTCATAAACGAGTAAAAGTGCGAAAGACGTACTGGTTATTTTAGCAAATACATATTAAAACTCTAATGTGGATATTCTGGATGTCTGGTTACTTGACTGAATAGTCAGCGTAATTGGTCTTTCATTCAGAGGGCCCCGGCTTCGATTCATGACCGGGTCGAGGATTTTAAATTGGTCAGGTTAATTCTTCTAGTTCGGGGGCTAGGTGTTAGTTTACGTCTTACATCTTTATTTACATTAAATACATCACACTACAAACTCAGAAGCACGGCGATAGTGAGTATCCTCCAAATAGGCTTGCGAACAGGAAAGCCATCTAGCTTTCCAGTATTCGGGAGATAGTGGGTTCGAACCCCAATGTCGGCAGCCCTGAAGATAGTTTTCCGTGGTTTCCTATTTTCACACGAGGCTGTACCCTAATTAAGGCCACGGCCGCTTCCTTCCCATTTCTAGCCTTTAATGTTCCATCGTCGTCATAAGACCTATCTGTGTCGGTGCGGCGTAAAGCAACTTGCAAAAAAAAAAAAAAAAAAAAACACTCTTCATGTTAAAAGCTATGACTGTTGTAGTGTGTCATCCTGTCACTCATATATTTGTGAAGTTTGTGTGATTATATTTCATTGTGCCAGTAGCTAGCAGCTTTTAGAAGACAGTCGCGTTGCCAGTGTTATAAGTGAAGGATGGACTGCGGACTTTGCCATAATTCGGTCACGGTATTAGATGATCTAGTTCATGACATCTAGTTCATCGGCCCCCAACTGTATTAGAAGTATCGCACACGAATCGATGTCAGTATATTGGGGTATGTGGTAACAGATTGACAAGAACCATCAAGTGTACGAGGTTGGACAGCACTTAATTTAAGGAGTTATTATGTCTATCAGACATGGAAAAGTGGCACCGGCTACTACACACGAGAGGATGCCGATATGTGAGCTAGCGTAACACGGCACGATTTCGAGGACGTGTCTTCATAAGGAAGTCAAACCAAGAACAGTTCCGGGTATTCGGACGTGAGGCTTCAAAACTTGTCAAGGAAGCAGCGACCTACTGGAGTGAGTAACCTCCCATGACAAAGATGGGAAGGAAATGGAAAATAATACCTAACAGGGTTGATCTGATTCATACCTAAATATTATAAATTCTCACCGAAAATGTTGTAGGCCTATATGTTCTTTGTTTGTTTGTTGGCAATAAAGAGGATATAATCAAACTGATAATTTAAATCATTTATATTAACTGCTCCTACCAGTTTTTATCGTTTGTAGTGGTACTAGAACTATATTTTCCTGAGAAATCTTTTATACTCTACCGTTAATTATTATTATCGTTATGAATATTATAAACTGAGGGAACCAATGGCAATCTTGCGCCCATTTACTTGCACTTTTGGAAAATCATAAATTATTATTAATTAATAAATTCTTCTTCTTCTTAATCTGTTTACCCTCCAGGGTTGGCTTTTCCCTCGAACTCAGCGATTGATCCCACCTCTTCAACCTTTGTTATCAAGTCTATACGATAAAAAAACAGGTGTATTAAATGACGTCTATGCATCAACATTTGTTTAATTTATTTACAATTTCCTTTAAATCACACCGAAACAGATAGGTGACGATGGGATAGGAAAGGACTGGGAGACCATTGCAGTGGGCTTGGCAGACTGATATATAAAAGTAACTACTCGCTCGGTGAGGAGAGCAGTGGGAAACTACCTCACTTCTCATTTCGATAGTATGCTTCTTCCTTGATGCCTAGGCCATCTGTGACAGTTGTGAGCCTCGGTTTATCCAGGCGAATGGTTAGGAAAACGTGGATTGACATGGAACTGAAAGACATTTATGTTGAAGTTAAAGTGGAAAAGGCGAAAAGCGAAAGTATGCTAGGATATATAAACCTAGGAAGTGTTATTCAGTTGACTCATTTACTCATCACTGATTACTGATTACTCTTCCTGTTACCGAGCTCGATAGCTGCAGTCGCTTAAGTGCGGCCAGTATCCAGTATGCCATCGCTTCTAGCGATAATTTCATAACCAATCGAAAGCGTATAACTGGCACGTACGTTTTACCTAACCGTATGACAGTTTGTCGTATTGTGTACATACCTGTCGCATACATGTTTTTGTAAAAGTCGTGCAGTGATGACGCAGTAAGTGATTTAAAGGCAACTGTAGCTTGGTATACGGCAAAGAAAAATCGACCATCACCCCACTGACGTTCGTAGGGATGCCTAAAAGCAGGAACGTCAGACGCGCCTCACTCACCCGGTATGTGTATGTATGTTTCTTTCCGTTGAAAGATACGAAATCGATGACTGAATAAGCTGGTAAATAACAGTTCTGAATTCAAAACACGAAACTGTGCATACTGTACTTATTAATGTAATTGTTTAGCCGCTCGGTTTCCCTTCAAATGGTGGAAGTTTGAACCCCCATGGAACTTAGGGCAGAATTTTCAATTGAAAAAGCATGTTGTGTCACGAAACGCATCCGGCCTTAAATCTCCAACGAAACCTCACAAGGATTCAGGACAGGCCCTGTGACCCAAAGAAATGCTCCGCTCGGTGAAGTTTCATGTACAATAATACTTATTCTAAATACGATTGCACTTGATCGAAGCTGTGTCCTATTTCTTTATTGCTGTTGGTAGATGACAGTAGGGCGAGTATCGAGCACGTTTGTGGACCGAGTACTGCCATCACTTGAGTCTCGCATTACCGATAGGACAAGATGAATTTTCGATACGAATCTATGACCTGCACTAAAGACTACGCTACACCGAACTAAACCTAGAGCGAACGGAAGGAACCACTATTTCTCTTAGGAAAGGCCGATTGACTACCTGAGCAATCATAGCTTTAATGCGCTACTGTACTCAGTGACAGAGCCCAGTGACAGAGTACAGGACATAAACAAGCAGTGATCCCTGGTATTGCCCAGTGCAATCGTATTATGAAGGTCTCATTAGTGTTATTTATTTAATAGGCAAGCTTGAAGTTCTACGCGACTTGTTATCGTGATCACAACCACGGGTCCTCTAATTTTATGTAGAATCTGACCTACTAGGACGTGAATATTCATTTCGAAAATCCCACGTAGGCCTACATTGATCGGGATTCGAATCACGGTCACCTTGATGAGAAGGCAATGACAATGCCATTCGGCAACGACCTGATTGCCACTCTTAATGTCTAACTACAACACGCAAAAAACGGCTTTGTACGCTACATACTGATGTAATGATTGTACCGTGTTACACCTACTGAAATGAACTTCGTAGGCTACATCTCCTCTATCCCACCTTCGTCCTGGTGTTATCCATTTCACCACCTCTCAGCCAATAACAATTTCAAAACATGGTCAAAAGATGATACACTATCTTATCTTATCTTATCTTATCTTATCTTATCTTATCTTATCTTATCTTATCTTATCTTATCTTATCTTATCTTATCTTATCTTATCTTATCTTATCTTATCTTATCTTATCTTATCTTATCTTATCTTATCTTATCTTATCTTATCTTATCTTATCTTATCTTATCTTATCTTATCTTATCTTATCTTATCTTATCTTATCTTATCTTATCTTATCTTATCTTATCTTATCTTATCTTATCTTATCTTATCTTATCTTATCTTATCTTATCTTATCTTATCTTATCTTATCTTATCTTATCTTATCTTATCTTATCTTATCTTATCTTATCTTATCTTATCTTATCTTATCTTATCTTATCTTATCTTATCTTATCTTATCTTATCTTATCTTATCTTATCTTATCTTATCTTATCTTATCTTATCTTATCTTATCTTATCTTATCTTATCTTATCTTATCTTATCTTATCTTATCTTATCTTATCTTATCTTATCTTATCTTATCTTATCTTATCTTATCTTATCTTATCTTATCTTATCTTATCTTATCTTATCTTATCTTATCTTATCTTATCTTATCTTATCTTATCTTATCTTATCTTATCTTATCTTATCTTATCTTATCTTATCTTATCTTATCTTATCTTATCTTATCTTATCTTATCTTATCTTATCTTATCTTATCTTATCTTATCTTATCTTATCTTATCTTATCTTATCTTATCTTATCTTATCTTATCTTATCTTATCTTATCTTATCTTATCTTATCTTATCTTATCTTATCTTATCTTATCTTATCTTATCTTATCTTATCTTATCTTATCTTATCTTATCTTATCTTATCTTATCTTATCTTATCTTATCTTATCTTATCTTATCTTATCTTATCTTATCTTATCTTATCTTATCTTATCTTATCTTATCTTATCTTATCTTATCTTATCTTATCTTATCTTATCTTATCTTATCTTATCTTATCTTATCTTATCTTATCTTATCTTATCTTATCTTATCTTATCTTATCTTATCTTATCTTATCTTATCTTATCTTATCTTATCTTATCTTATCTTATCTTATCTTATCTTATCTTATCTTATCTTATCTTATCTTATCTTATCTTATCTTATCTTATCACTACCACCTCATCGCACCACAAGCTCATTTGTTATTTCTTTTGCACGACAGTGGTGGGTAATATCTGAAATTCTGGCTAGACGTTAAATTGCTATCTTGTGTTAATTATACATTAATCTTTCTTCAAATTGTAGTCACTAAGTGTCACAGAAATAACTGATGTTAATAAATTTGTGAGTACTACAGTCATGTTATCATAATGAAATGAAAATTCACAGCCTGTTTCCAGTAATTCGATCGGCTCAGGAATGGAATGAAGGAAGCCCCATCTAGTGGCGAGGATAGGAATTGTGCCAGCTGCCGAAGCCTGTCGCACACCTCTGGGACAATGATTAATGAATGACACATGATATGAAATTATATTGGAGAGTGTTGCTGGAATGGAATATGACAGGGAAAACCGGAGTACCCGAAGAAAATCCTGTTTCGCCTCCGCTTTGTCCAGCATAAATCTCACATGGGGTGACCGGGATTTGAACCATGGAACCCAGCTGTGAGAGGCTGGTGCGCTGCCTCACGGAGGCTCATGTTATCATAATAGTCTCTATTATTATTATTAATGTGTATTGTTCGGAAGTTGTAAGATGTTGAAATAAAAATGATTAAAGCTCAAAATCACAACAGTGACTTAAGTTATACAATAGCAGAGAAGATTACGGAGATATAATAAAGAAGTTTATAGCAGAATGGATATAAAAAGGTAATGATAAAGAAAATATAAATTATTCTCCCTAGTGCAGTACAAAATCCCTCCCGCTAGTCGAGACAATTTATCTTCCATTAATGTTTCAGGAAAAAGTTTACCAATTTCAAAGCATTTAGCAGCAGATTCTACAATCAATTATTTCGTACTGTATGTAATGCAGTTTCAAAACAATTTCGTTTGCTCATAAAAAGAGAATATTGAGTGAGGAATATAAAAGTGTACAGGTACAGCGTAAACAAGCAGATAATACACAAAAGTAAGTAGATGACCCGCGATACTCGGTAAAGAATGGGGCATCTGTTCGGCTGCCTTCTACAATATTTATAGTACTGTGTCGAAACTCTGAATATATAATGTTCGTGATAAACAAAATTCACCACAGTAGTTGATAAATGAACAAATAAGTAAGTACGGTAGAATACTATTATAAGATTATTCACTTATTTCTATGATTACGAATACATGCATAGAGTTAATATTTCGAAATACTAACGACATTCAAAATTTAGAACATATTATAAATAGTTAAACATAATTCATATATATTCTATACAAACTTCTTGGAAGTCTTTGAAACCGTATTTTAACAAAGTTTAAATCTAGGAAATATCCCTAAAGTCTCAGGTATGGAGTCGCGGATACCTCCCCATGTAAAACCCTTACTCCGCGCTCCATGCATCTTCTCCGTTTTCACCTTCATTAGACTTCCCACAAACCTATGATAATTTTCATAGTTTTCTGCTTTCCCTGCTGTATTACATTCCCTGTTTTAATAACTTAACAAGAGTGTTTCAAGTTCACTTTCAATTTTAACTATCTATTCCTTACCTGTATAATTTTCTCTGAATTTTCTTGTCTATTTACAGCCTTTGTAGTAAGCGTGCCACGTCTATATCTTTATTACACAGAATTCACTGAATAAATTGCAGTACGGATTAGTATCCGAAATTTATATCAGCATTCGGAACAGTTATCATAATATCATTCTCTAAAGTATTTACGTGAGAAAACAACAGAAAGGTGTTGACATAAAAGACTGAATTCGGGTATACGCTGTTAGGATGACTAGCAGTGAACAAACTCATATATTATAATTTGGCACAGCGGACTAACGAGTTTACGACCCAAGATCCACTCCATTAGGTCTCCCCTGGTGGCAACTCAACCTCGAAGTCTACCACATCATCCATCATAACAAGACCCCTAGGCGCACAGTGAATTTGGCGTCTGTAGTTAGGAACTCCTGACCTTTCGGACACATCAGAGATCTGGATCTCAGCTAAAAGCTTATATTTGAACACCATATTAAATATCAAGAATGTCACCAATATGTAAAAATAATGCAGATTGACATATTTCAAAGAAAAACTTTTCCTGAAGAACAAAAAAAAAATGACGATTTAAATTCAGGAAAAGAGAGAGGAGTTTACTAAGAGTAAATTTTTCTTTACAACATACTAACTGCGATCAATTACATGTAAAACAAAAATAATATAACATTAGTATCTTACAAGCCGTATTATTCAGTCCTCGAGAAAGTAGATTAATGAAAATAGTACCATAAGGTGTCATTTTGTAAAGCTGTAGTCAGTGTTATTATCTTCACAGAGAGTATTTTCTAATTATACATGCTTATGACTCCAAAGTCAATTCCAATTATCCACTCGTAAGTCGACGGATAAGAGGAGAGAGTGGTGTGTAAACTACTTACCTCCCCCCCCCCCACTTGCTCTACATTCGGAGAGGATTAGAATGTGTAAAGGACAGTCATATATATGAACATAGTAATAAATGTGACTGTAGCCTTCCTGGCTGCAGCAGTAACACTTGCTGGGTTCATGTACAAGCATGTAGGACTGATTATGAAATTGAAAAATATAAAATAGAATTTTACTCCTAGAGGTGCAGATGCCCCCGAGATTCACTGAAATAACACCAGAAATTAGGATAAAATCTGATTAGAATAATTATTCTATCCAACTTAATATCCAGGTTGTGGGTATGATACCTCCAAGTTTTCAGGGACTCGACGGAGATGACTCTTCTTTGTCAATAGATGTGGTTTCTCCAACTGTTAGAATTCGCTCATGCAAGTACAGTACTACGTAACAGAATCTAATGGACGAATCTAATCTTGAACTATATTTCAGTTCTAATGTATAATTCATTATGGGTACGCTTAGTTTAGAAAATGTTTGTTCATGAACACCTCTGAAATAGGAACTAAAAATAACCACTACTTTCGTTTGTAAAATCCGAATAAAGGCTTTATTTCCGTTTCACATGCCAAGTTTAATCATTTAAATACTACATTCTCACCCTCATCCATATTACTCATTATTCAAATGTTCGATCGTGTAAACAACAGACGATAATTTCGAAATATTTGAACACAAATCTCTTTTCTTCTTTAAAATAAACTTTAAATCATTCCTTCGAATTCTTCGATAATATTGTTCTACAAAGTTCCATACCTTCTTCGTACCTTGAGGGACACCCTTAACCTCCCACGCTCTTAACTGCACGAAAGAGTGCTTAGAATTCGGACAGTTCATCACAGTAACAATGGTCTGAGTTATTCCCATTCAAAACGGCGAATTCAACCTCAAGAAACACCTCAATAATCATCTATTCAAGGAATGCAAGAAAACAAATTATCAACATAATATGACGAAATGCTATGAATATAATATTGTTACATTTTACACCAACAGTGTCACAAACACTCTAATTAAAATACACTCATGTTCATAAAGACTAGAACACCTTGGAAGGCTACAGATAGGAAGTTCATATTCACAGGACATGCTTATTAGTATGTTCTGCAGAAACGATTAGCATTTCAGTTAGCTACGTTCAGCATGTGTCCTGTTGCATTGTAGGCACTGGATCCTCCATGGGCACTGATAACTTGTTCCATGTGTGATGGCATCGACGCGTATAAGGCGCGAATGTCGTCCTGGGGTATATGCGTTCATCTGGTTCCACAGTTCATCTTTGGTGTTTGGCACTGGGTCACAGCGCCGCACCCGTCGTTTCACCGTATCCCACACATTTTCGATTGGCGGCAGGTCTGGTGATCGAGCGGGCCAGGTCAACAGTCTGACATCCTGTGACAACAAGAAGGCACGTGTTCGTGCAGCAACATGTGGTCGCGCATTTGTCTGCTGAAATAATATTATGGCGTCTGAGGTATCGTGCAGAAAGGGTATGGCTATGGATCACAAGATGTAATTCACGTAGATCAAACTGGTCACAGTGCACTGGACACGCACCAACTGTGATTTGTGATTGTACCCAATAGCATCCCACACCATAAGGCCTTGAATTGGCGCTGTATGTCTTGTGCGAATGCAGTCAAAGAGATGCCTCTCCCCCTGTCTGCGGCGAACCAAATGCAGCCATCATTTTCAAACAGACGGAACCTTGATTCGTCCGAAAACACTATCTGCTGCTATTCCTGTCCCCAATGCCGTCGTTCCATACAGCATTGCAGTCTAGCATGTCTATGCACATTAGTCAAACGTAGCGGAGTGGACGACGCGCCGGTAGCTAGACCGTAATAAACGGGCGACGAACTGTCACTCCTGATAGTGTACGAGGTGTTACACTGTTCCATTGTTGCGCCAGAGCCTAGGAGAAAGCAGACCTGTCCTGCAATGCCATTCGGGTGAGGTGTCGATCTTCTCCGGGAGCGGTCTGGGTGGTGCGACCAGACCCATCTCGTCGTGTTCTACGGCCTTCTGTGAACCATTCTGTAGACACCCGTTGTACTGCCGACACACTTCGTTCCACACGAGCAGCAATTTCCCGAATGGATGCAACATGTTGTCTCATGCCAATAATGCGCCCTCTATCAAACTCACTCATTTGACGGTACGGTTCTCGCATACGTCTGCGAGGCATCCTGCACGTATGCTCACGTCACACTGATCCATTATCTTCGGTTTATAGCGACAGCGAAAGCCGCAGGCACATTTTACCAGTCGGTGATGGTGCGCCGAGATATCGATGTGGACCTTGAACCTGAGGGCCGACATGGTTCAAATGCTCATTATTTCTTCAGAACATACTAATGCACATGTCCTGCGAATTTGAAATTCCTATCTCTATTCTTTGAAGGTGTTCTGGTTTTTATGAACATGAGTGTAATTACGATGCATAAAACTCATCTGCCCTACTGACCTAATTCTGCTGTTATAGGATGATGGGGGGTTTCAATGAAATGGTTAAATCAGAAAGGAAGAGAACAATATGTACATATCACTAAAGCACATTTTTACATTTAATATCACTTTCGAATTCAACCAGTCCAATATCAAAAGCTACAATTATTACATTTTCGAACAATGTCAACGTCGTAAACTGACTTTTTTCAAGCATGTGCAACATAAGCTTGTACTTTGGTGCAGGAAGCTTACTGTGCATCACATAGAGAATACTGATGATGACATGCCAATCATGCAGAGGATGCCCCTTGTTAAACTTAGAACTCGGAATCCAAAGCTCAGTAGTTCATGATTTTGATCTACTGTACAGTACTGTATTTTACTTCCTAACTCCACGAATATTCCAAGGAGGTAAATTATTTAAGGAACTAGGAATAGTAAGATCATCCAAATTATGTATACCGGGTGGTACAGCTGCGCCTAGTTTTCGTCTAGGAATGAAATGTCTATTAGTCGTGCTGGTTCCAGCAAAATGGTGATCCTCAACACCTGTCGTTGGCAGTACGGATCCACTTGTACCCGCATCCGGGACGATGATGATAAAGATGCTTGTTGTTTAAAGGGTCCTAGGTCATCGGCCCCTAATGGTACGAAATGAGACGAAATGAAATGGCAAATTAAGGGCCCAAACACATCCACTGACCACATTTCAAAACGTGAGGACGAAGAATGAATGGATGGTTATGAATTTAAAATGATCAGTGGAAACGACCCACAGTCCATCCACATGCACAGAAGCTGGCGTAGAACAATAGTATTACTGACCAAGGGACTGCTTCTATAGCACAATACTGAATCGATGATGCTTGTAGTCGAATGAGGTCAGCGGCCCCTCACAATGGTACCGTACTTATCGCTAGAAAAGTAGAACCATGGTATTTGTCATGTTCGGTACCAATCAAGAGTAGCGTAGACTCGCGATATTCCACACATTTTGGTACTAATCACAGGTAATGAAATTCGCACATGTATTACAGACCCACACTGTTTCGCACTTTGGGGCGCCATTCACATGGCTGAATTCCTCGTCTGAGTCCCCCGACCACAGGGGGTCCGGGACGATGGATTGGACGAGAAGGTCCTGTCACATGACCAGATAGATCACCTGACCTCACACCACTAGGTTTTCTCTTTGGATGCATTAAAAAGAAATGGTTTATGCACAGGAACTCAAATCTTTTACGGCGGCTAATCACTGGAATCTGCAAGTAGGCTTCATATATGTTACATTGTGATGAATAAATTATAAATATTTTTGTTAACTTTTGTAAATAATGAAGATTGTATACATATGACAAAGAATTAGCTGAATTTAAACTCTCTGGGACGAGGCCTAACTTTTCGCGGGTTCGTGGCGTCCGTGGTCCTATCGACACCCTGTCCTATATGTTTATACAAGATTATAGGGCAGGCCCACCTCAAGATTGATGAAAACGTTTTAGAAGAGGGCGTGCAGTCTGGCTGATGCTGACAATGAACCTTTGCATATATCATAGTGTTCATTATAATAATATTGCATACTTGCAGGGTGTTTTAAAACAGCACCACTATTGGGAATTCGGATATTTTGAGACTCGTCGTCCAGGCAGCAAATTGGCTTGTTAAACCGTTCTCTGGAATTCGAATATTTTGAGACTACACGAGAAAGCCGCCTGTGGCTAATGGGAATTCGTCGCTAATGGCACTTTCGCTAAGGACACTCCACCGAACAATATTTTTTCTTGCTTGCCTTCTTGAAGTTTGAAAAGGGGTGCAGCGAGTGTGATACTAAAATTACAATTTACAACATTAAAATGATGTCAGTCGGGAAGAAATTTCAGAGGGTTGAATGTAAGACAGAGAATAAGCAACTGGAACAAGTACTGTACATCATTTGAGGCACTTGGGATATCTGTTCTCTGCTGATGGTAGTATAGTAACTGGAATCGAATTAAGGTGTAAGCAAAGTTGATGCATTTATCTAGCAGTTGTGATCAACGGTTCTCTGTGAGAAAGAAGTGAGTTCTCGGACCAAACTATCTTTACATTGGTCTGTTATCAGACCGAGTAAGCTGTACGGGAATGAAAGTTGGGTGGAGTAAGACTATCTTATTTATAAGTTAGAAGTAACAGACATGAAAGCAGTGAGAATGATTTCTGGACAAATAGATGTGAACAATGACAGGAGGATTACATGAAATGAGGACATAAAGTAATGCTGAGTTAGGAGTGAACTCGATGGATGAAGCCGTACGCATGAACAGGCTTCGGTAATGTGGTCAAGTGAGACTAATGGAGAATAACAGCCTATCTAGAGTAATAATGGACTCGTTCGAAGATGATGATGATGATTATGATGATAATAATGCTATTGATTTTACGCTCCACTACCTAATCGTGGGAAGATTTTGGTAACAACCTGGAAATGCTAGGTCAAGCAGCGGAGAAGCCTTTCTGGGCAGTAACAAAGAATCTTAGGAAGGGAGGGAAAAAGGAAATGAACAGTGTTTTGAGTAATTCAGGTGAACTCATAATAGATCCCAGGGAATCACTGGAGAGGTGGAAGGAATATTTTGAACACCTTCTCAACGTTAAAGGAAATCTTCCTGGTGGTGTTGCGAACAGCCAAGCTCATGGGGAGGAGGAAAATGATGTTGGTGAAATTATGCTTGACGAAGTGGAAAGGATGGTAAATAAACTCCATTGTCATAAAGCAGCAGGAATTAGACCTGAAATGGTGAAGTATAGCGGGAAGGCAGGGATGAAATGGCTTCATAGGATAGTAAGATTATCATGGAGTGTTGGTAAGGTACCTTCAAATTGGACAAATGCAGTAATTGCACCTATCAATAAGCAAGGGAACAGGAAGGATTGCAACAACTATCGAGGTATCTCATTGGTTAAGTATACCAGGCAAAGTATTCACTGGCATCTTGGAAGGGAGGGTGCGATCAGTAGTTGAGAGGAAGTTGGATGAAATCCAGTGTGGTTTCAGACCACAGAGGGGCTTTCAGGATCAGATTTTCAGTATGCGCCAGGTAATTGAGAAATGCTACTAGAGGAATAGGCAGTTGTGTTTATGTTTCGTAGATCTAGAGAAAGCATATGACAGGGTACTGAGGGAAAAGATGTTCGCCATACTGGGGGACTATGGAATTAAAGGTAGATTATTAAAATCAATCAAAGGTATTTATGTTGACAATTGGGCTTCAGTGAGAATTGATGGTACAATGAGTTCTTGGTTCAGGGTACCACAGGGGTTAGATAAGGCTGTAATCTTTCACCTTTGCTGTTCGTAGTTTACATGGATCATCAGCTGAAAGGTATAAAGTGGCAGGGAGGGATTCAGTTAGGGGAAATGTAGTAAGCAGTTTGGCCTATGCTGACAACTTGGTCTTAATGATTGTGCCGAAAGCCTGCAGTCTAATATCTTACTTCAAAATAAGTACAATGAGTATGGTATGAAAATAAGCCCTTCGAAAATTAAATTGATGTCAGTAGGTAAGCAATTCAACAGAACGGAATGTCAGATTGGTGATATAAAGCTAGAACAGGTCGATAATTTGAAGTATTTAGGTTGTGTGTTCTCCCAGGATGGTAATATAGTAAGTGAGATTGAATCAAGGTGTCGTAAAGCTAATGCAGTGAGCTCGCAGTTGCGATCAACAGTATTCTGTAAGAAGGAAGTCAGCTCCCAGACGAAACTATCTTTACATCGGTCTGTTTTCAGACCAACTTTGCTTTATGGGAGCGAAAGCTGGATGGACTCAGGATATCTTATTCATAAGCTAGAAGTAACAGCCATGAAAGTAGCGAGAATGATTGCTGGTAAAAACAGGTGGGAACAATGGTAGGAGGGTACTCGGAATGAGGAGATAAAGGCTAATTTAGGAATGAACTCGATGGATGAAGCTGTACGCATAATCTGGCTTCGTTGTTGGGGTCATGTGAGGCGAATGGAGGAGGATAGGTTGCCTAGGAGAATAAAGGACTCTGGTATGTGGCTTAAGAGAAGTAGAGGGAGACCAAGACGACGATGGTTAGACTCGGCTTCTAACGATTCAAAGACAAGAGGTATGGAACTAAATGAGGCCATAGCACTAGTTGCAAATAGAGTATTGTGGCGACGTTTAGAAAAAATTTACAGCGGCTTGCAGACTGAACGCTGAAAGGCATAGTTTTAAGTTTTTCAGATACCTTAAATTATTACCGGATTGAGTCGGAATCGAATCCACCAACTTTAGCTCAGAAGGCCAGCTTTCTACCGTCTGAGCTACTCCGCCCTGCAGAAAGGTCAGAGAAGCAGCGAGACACCAATACGGCGAAGGTTAGACTCAGTGTTTAACGATGGAGGTATGGAACTAACGATGCTACAGAGCTGGCAGCAAATAAAGAATTGTGGAGGAGCTTGACTAATTCACAGAGGCTTGCAGACTGAACACCGTAAGGCATAAGTGTCTATAATGAATATGTATGTATGCCATTAAAAATTTGGACAGGAAAGTGACGTAAGGATTTTATCACAAAGTTAGTTGTATTTCCTAAAATTTGTCACATTGATTTCACGGTATTTCCTCCGTAACTCCTGTTAATAACAAACTAGGAAATAACAATGATAAAGCAGAGAAACGGTCGTCAAGGACTACTGTTATAAATCGTACCCATAATTCATAATTAACCTATAAGTTGAACAAATATTTGAACTGTGAAATGCGTGTATGTAAACGTTCCGGCAGTGTGCAGACATGATAATAAATGGTTTCCGGTGGTTTTGAAAACATACATAACTTGTGGCAGTGACTGGTGGATGATTAATTGCATACTCATCAAAACAAGTTCAGAATTTTGCTCGGATAGGAATTTTTCAAGGTAAAAAGTGCACACCAAAATACATATGTCTACTGCGCACTTCTTACAACAACACTGTGTTTGATTAGTTGAACATACATTTAACAGGTGGCAAACTTTTCTGGAAAGCTCATTTCTAGGTCGTAGTTTAGGTGAGCCAAGAGGTAATAAGTATTCTTTCTTCCGCCTGCGTCGCGTAACGGTTAGCACTATCAGCTGCCGTCCTCTGTGTCCCGGGTTCGATTCCCGGTACTGCAAGAACTTTAAAATGGCAGGGGGGCTGGTAGTGGATAAAATCGTACATGCATCTCACCTTCATTGGGCGTATGCCTGAAAAAAAAAGATGCACCACCTCAGGACTAGGACACGAGTTTACTTTTAATATTCTTTACTTACAGTACTCTTTGCTTCAGCGCCTCCTCCAAAACTATTTTTTCACAGACTCCAACTGCACTTCCTTTCCCTAACATATTTTCACAGTTTTAAATTGCACACTTACCAATAATCTTGTCAGTTAATTTCATTGTGCAGTGCATTCTGTGTGATGTATGAAGTAGTAGCAACAGATATGAAATAACAGCACAATATACCAGAGAGCTGCCCAAAAGGTTCTCACATTGAGCATTTTGTAGAATTCGTAGAATTGCATTTCATGCAGGAATAGTTAAGTAAGCTGAGACTAAACATGATGATAAGAATTAAGTTCTTGGAATAGTGTATGAGCATCAAATCAAACATCAAAATGAGGGTTGCTGGGTGTATGGACCGAGGAAATTACTAGATGTCAATGGATGAGGAGGTTGTACAAGAAAATGGTCTAGAGAAAAATAGAAAACTGACAATAAGGACAGAATATAATAGCAAGATAACACTAGCAGAATTCTGTTAAGTAATTAAGCATATGACATTAAGATCTGAAATTGAGAAACTAGGGGAAGTCTGGCGGTGAATTATTGTGAACTGTAAGTTTAATGTAGGCGGCTGATAAGAGAATAAAGGATGATATGGTTTGGTATGTACTAAATGTGTGAACGTGGCAAAGCTACGAAAAACTGAAAAGAAACTGGAAAATAAGAGTAAAATATATGGATAAGATAGATATATAGACCTCTGTGTGTTTGATGCAAAATTCACTTAAATTATAAAGCTCTTTTTGAATTATTCATTACAGAATTGATGAAACCAGTAAGAACAGGAATACGTACAATGTTAGATTATTTGAAGGTGTGAAAGGAAACTGAAAAAGGTGGAAACAAAAGGATAGGAGACATAAACCTATATCTAATAATAATATGTATAAGGAGATATTTAGACTGTCAGTAAAAGTATAGAAAATTCTTCACAAAGTCTAATTTGGTAACTTATTAAATACACGTCCAGGAAGGATTTACGTAAATTCCATTTTAATCATATTTGTAATATTTCGTAGTTTGGAATGATTTTAGTCCATTTTGTTATTGAAAATTCACTGAATGTGTAAGTAATGATTACCCGTCACCTGTGAATGGGTGAGAAGAATATTCTATTAATTCAAACCCTTTCATCCTATTCATTATAAGATAAATTATTCACCTTTAAATTCCCGATATAATTTTGTTTACACTCTGTATTATTTCTATACCAGCGATATTTCCGAACCCAAAGTGTGTGATGCAGTGGTGTACAGCCCCGGCACAAATAATCGTGCATTATGAATGTAAAAATAATTCATGATACAATTTTACTCAGACCTCAACATTATAGTATTATTATATGAATGTTTATGAGAAAGCCTCCATGCCGACCTCTCACTGTTGAGTTCCGTGATTCGAATCCCCGTCAATCCATGTGAGATTTGTGCTGGAGAAAACGGAGGCGGGACAGATTTTTCTTCGGGTACTCCGGTTTTTCCTGTCATATTTCATTCCAGCAGCACTCTCCAATATCATTTAATTTCATCTGACATTCATCAGGCACTACCCCAGAGGAGTGCGACAGGCTTCGGCAGCCGGCATATTCCTATCTTCGGCGCTAGATGGAGGCTTCATTCATTCCATTCCTGACCCGCTCGAATGACTGGAAACAGGCTGCGGATTCTTATTATTATTGTTTATGAACAACTTTACGCAAAATTTCAATACTAAAATAACTGTCTCATGTTTAGGCTATCTTAGAAATATCCGTCTGTTTATTTCTCAGGAGATTTATGCGATAACTTCATCCAGTGCTATAGTTTAATAAATTTACTTCATCACTTCGCCAAGTCCTAATTTCGGGGTCGTGGATGCAGAGTTGGTCTCGGCCCACAAGTGGCCCTCGGCTGGTCCGTGGTCTTTCAGCTCTCCACTCTGACCGACCGACCGAGCAGAAGAGGGGTGGCCACGGCTTTACCGTGGCTCTACGCCTCTGTATTCAGGGGACGGAGAGGCAATGGTTCCCACTGTCGGCTGTCCTGAGAATGGTTTTCCGTGTTTTTCCATTCTCCTGCACTAAGGCGAATGCCGGAACAGTTCCTAGCATAGGCCAGGGCCGCCAACCCTCCTACCATCACCACACATCTCCTTCTCCGATACATCTCCTAGCCTGAGAGACAGCGTCAGCGTCTAAGAGGCCCGCCTCCTACTTCAGGGGAGGGATGAAGACAATTAGTAGTAGTAGTAGTCCTAATTTCGGACTATACTGGAATTTAATGATAACAAATTCCTGATTTAATGATGATGAAATGATATCGAGGCACTTACAGCACTCAGAGACCCTGTTCAGACGATAAGTGCCACGTGATCAGTGTGATGACATCGTCATCCTCAGCCGTAGTCTAATTTTTGGATTTTATGACCACGACTATAATATCTATGTTAGTCCTGAGAGGTTGGGAGTGAAATCCGTCCCAGGACTAAGTTCAGGAATAAATTTTTTGAACAACTCTGGAATCGAACGCAGAGCTTCATGGAGCTGGTTACTTATTTAGGAAATGTCAGAGAAAATGAAAAATTTATTATCGTCCAACTTAAAGAATCTTTGTTCTTGTTGCAGGTAATGCGTAAGTGGCCGTCAAAACCTTAGGCTACATCAGTGCGTGTCTGTAATGCTAAAAATCTCAAAATTCTAGGTTACTTAATTCATTTTTCGTGCATATAATGTAATAAATATTATAGTGTAATTTCGATATAACGTTGATCGGGGGAGGATTCCCGACTTAGTGTTCTGAGGATAAAATACTACTTTAACACTGAGGACTTCAGTTCGACAGAAAACAGCTATGTTTTGCCGAGTGTTTTCTGTATATGAGCAGTTAGCAGTGCCATATCATTAGAAACTTGACACTTTATTATTTTTAAATGTCATCTCACTCCCAGCATCGGCGTAAGATGACAATTAAATCGGGATGAGATTTGAGTACTAGTTTAATGTCGTTCAGCGTAAAAATCACCTAAATATAATTCTCAAAGCATATTTACGTAGGCCTATAAAGTAATATTGTACCCACACTAAACCAGCTGTAGTTCTTCAGCACAATTACTACACATTTTTATATTTTTTAATTTGTATGGATTTTATTTAACTATTTATCGCAAAAGGTGCACCGAACTCAGTCTAACAGTGGTCTATTTTTATTTTAATAATAGAGGACGCACTCAGTACAATGGTCACTGTCAATCTATGATAAATAGTTTTTATGGCGACGATGAGATACGAAAGTGGGTAGGAGTGGGAAAGTAGCGTCCGCGGCCTTAATGAAGATACAGCCCAAGTATTGGCCTGGTGTGAAAATAGAAATCACGGAAAACCATCTTCTGGGCTGCCCACTATCTCCCGAATGCAAGATGATGGTAGCTACGTGACCCAAACCGCGCAGCCACTTCCTCGTTTCACCTTCTATTTTACGGTTAAAATACAGTCTCATTTTGCTCCAGAATGAGAAAAACATATTGAAATGCCATTATCTCGGGAAGACCGGGCGAGTTGGCCGTGCGGTTAGGGGCGCGCGATGTGAGCTTGCATACGGGTGTACCTGAATTAAGGCCACGGCCACTTCCTTTCAACTCCTAGGCCTTTCCTATCCCATCGTTACCATAAGAACTATCTGTGTCGGTGCAACGTAAAGCCACTAGCAAAATAATTCTTGGGAAGATCTAAAAAATTAATCCCACCTGTGCTTCAGTATTTCATTGTTATTTGTAGACTATCTTTGAACTACTGACCCCTATTTTATGTCCTAACATACATTCTATGCATTTTCCTGCGAAAAGACAATTGTGTAATTGAGTAATCAAATTCGGCATCTTACTCCGAAGAAAGAGTGGAATCTATCGCGGATCGGGATAAGATGTCAGTTTTCTCCACATGTGCAGTATTGCAGCTTCGGAACAATTGAAGCTATAGCAGCAATCTACTCTGCTAAGTACCCACCATGTTCAACTTATAATATTCGCCTATTGCACTTGGTTCATAGTCTAATAGGCACTGCATTATTAACAACAACTACTACTAAATACTACATTTTTCATTTCTCCCCTGAAGTAGGAGGCGGGCCTCCTCGACGGTGACGCCGTCTCTCAGGCCAGAAGATTTGTATCGAAGGAGATGCGCGGAGAAGGTGAAAGGGTTGGCGGCCGTGGCCTATACAAGGAACTGTCCTGCCATCATCATTAACAAGTCGTCAATTATAATTCTTATGTTGAATCTCTTGACTTCAAAGCGGGAAAGCACTCCACACAACGCATTGGACGTTTCGACCGCTTGAAGCGAGTAAGCGCAAGATAAGTTGGTGTCGCGATCTGCTTATTCCCAACGAAAGTAGAATGTTATAAGCGCCTTCCAATAAACAACTCGCTCCGACCTACTGTATGTGTACAAGTCGTCAAAACAATATAATCTTACAGTGTTTTCATCTTTTCATCTAAATCCTTTGTTATTTTAAAGTCTGAAAGGCCCACCTAGCCGAGGTGGTAAAGGCGTCCTAGGTTCACGTGAAAGTAAAAGCTTGTCCAATATGAGAAGGGTTCTGACATTCGAGCTCTGCGATCGCTCATTCAGCATTTTTACGTGATTCATTTGCTTAGAATTATCTAGGCTAACTTTTATTTTATTTTGCTATTTGCTTTACGTCGCACCGACACAGATAGGTCTTATGGCGACGATGGGGCAGGAAGTGGCTAGGAGTGGGAAGGAAGCGGCCCCAGCATGTGACTGGTGTGAAAATGAGAAACCACGGAAAAAACATCTTCAGGGCTGCCGACAGTGGGGTTTGAACCCACTATCTCCCGAATACTAGACACTGGCCGCAATAAAGCGACTGCAGCTATCGAGCTCGGTACCTAGGCTAACATCTGTGATTATTTACAGCCGTCATTCCATGCATACGTCTACATGTATTATAGCTTGTCATTTCAAAGCATGTATTTATTTAGAAATATTATTACTTCGTTGTAATGGTTTTGTTGAGTGCCTTTTATCTTTATGGCAGATGGATTTTTGAGCTAATATCACGCGCTCGCTTATATTTGTATTTTATTGCAATATCATTACAGTACGGGTAATAATATTTAAGAATGCATGCTGTCGGTTGATCGAATATGTACATTTCGTAGCTTAGGGAAGCAAAAAACAGATTCATTACGAATACTGATGCAGAAATGCCATTTGGAGATTCAACGACAAATCAGCTCATGAATATTCTTTAAGGCAGTATTATCGGACCTTTATGTTTTCTTATATATATAAATTATGTGGGAAAAGGAGTGTAATCAGAGGTAAGGCTTTTTGCGGATGATGTTATTCTCTATAGAGTAATAAATAAGTTACAAGACTGTGAGTAACTGCAACGTGACCTCGAAAATGTGAGCTGGATAGCAGGCAATGGTACGTTGATAAACGGGGTTAAAAGTCAGGTTGTGATTTTCACAAATAGGAAAAGTCCTCTCAGTTTTAATTACTGCGTTGATGGGGTGAAAGTTCCTTTTGGGGATCATTGTAAGTATCTAGGTGTTAACATAAGGAAAGATCATCATTGGGGTAATCACATAAATGGGATAAAGGGTACAGATCTCTGCACATAGTTATGAGGGTGTTTAGGGGTTGTAGTAAGGATGTAAAGGAGAGGGCATATAAGTCTCTGGTAAGACCCCAACTAGAGTATGGTTCCAGTGTATGGGACGCTCATCAGGATTACCTGATTCAAGAACTGGAAATAATCCAAAGAAAAGCAGCTCGATTTGTTCTGGGTGATTTCCGACAAAAGAGTAGCGTTACAAGAATTTTGCAAAGTTTGGGCTGGGAGGACTTGGGTATGTGGTATGTTCCGAGCTGTCAGCGGAGAGATGGCGTGGAATGACATTAGTAGAAGAACAAATTCGAGTGGCGTTTATAAAAGTAGGAAAGATCACAATATGAAGATAAAGTTGGAATTCAAGAGGACAGACTGGGGCAAATATTCATTTATAGGAAGGCGAGTTAGGGATTGGAATAACTTACGAAGAGAGATGTTCAATAAATTTCCAATTTCTTTGCAATCATTTAGGAAAAGGCTAGGAAAACAACAGATAGGGAATCTGCCACCTGGGCGACTGCCCTAAGTGCAGATCAGTATTGATTGATTGATTGATTGACTGATTGATTGATTGATTGATTGATTGATTGATTGATTGATTGATTGATTGATTGATTGATTGAAGCTTTGCGGCTGATCACTTCCTCCTGAGGGTACGAGCTTTTATCTCAGCCTATACGGAGATGACTTTACTTTGTGTAGAACATAGCAGAAATCTGTGCAGAGCGGAAATAAAATGAAAAACTGAACCATTCGCTTATGGAAAGCTTTTACTTTATACGAAATGTATTTTATAAAATGAAATAAAACAAATTAAACTCTCCATTTTGCAGTATAACAAAGTTTCTGTGTTCCAGTAAAAATGAACACACACAATAAATATATCAATAAAACATTCGTCATGTTAATGGCAACTACACAAGGCTTCTCGAGTACTATAAACATATCTTCAGTTGTATGATCGGCAACTAAGGCGATCATAGCCTATATCTTTCATTGGTGATAAAATGGAAAAATTCCTGTTGAACACTCTTATACTTCCGTATTCTAATATTACCTTTTAAGGGCACCAATTTTAATGTGCACTACACTGAAAATGTGACACAATGTAGTGTCCACTCAAATGTTAAACATAAACGTTACACATAAAATCGAGTATATATTTTAAGACATACTCTGTTTCATAAATGTTTTTACATTCTCTAAATTAAAAATTATTTTGAATATTTGGTCCTTTCGTACTAAAATATTCATTCACTATAAAAATAGAAACCGATTTGGCTTACGCCGGTCTGAACTCAGATCATGTAAGGATTTAAAAGTCGAACATACTTATTAATTAAACTTCTATCAAATCAAATCCTCACTGTCCTATATATCCTTTATTATAATATTCTAAATCCTTCAACCTTTTACATTTGAGATAATTTAGTAAATTAGTTATTAAGCTTATGAAAGCATATGTTTTGAAAACATAAGACAGTTCAATTCTTCTATTAACGTTACTAAATAGAATACATAGGGTAAATAAGTCTTTCATGCCAAATACATTAATTTATCATATCGGAATCCGGGGAGGGTTCCTCGAACCCAAATAAGTATAAAAGCTAAAAAAAGTCAATGTCACGAGACCTATGAGCTTTAATTCTGAGTCATTTCCACTGTATCCATTATACTGTATACAACCCCTGTAACGGGCAGGTAGAAACTCGAGAATATGTAGTCAATATTGCTCAAACGACCCCACATTTCTCAAGATTACAAGATTCTCATTTCATTTTTATTCCCTCTTGGAAGTTACAGAATGAATTTCACCTAACAATAATGATTCTTCAGTTATTGTTATAATGTGGATATCTTAGTTGAACCACTCACTTTTCCAGACACAGTTTTTTACATTTCTTCTATTTTATTCAGTTTTTGAGATACGTAAATATGATTTTAATTCTCTGTTCATGTAAGCAGTGATTATTCTTTCCCTGTTGAATAAAAATTTATATTTATCTTAAAACATTACACAATGGTAGTGTTAAGATAAAAGTGCTGGTGCTACGTTTATAACTTCAGAATGTTATAACTAATTGTACTGTGTAGAGTCCTACCTGACGGCCATAGTAGTCCGGACCTCCATTGGCGAACCTGAAGCGGTAGGGGCTGTGGATGGGGCACGTGATGCGGTATGGGCTGTCCAAGATGGGAGGCCCCATTGGAGTTCCAGTTGGCTGGCCCATCGGAGTTCCCATTGGTTGTCCCACTGGCTGTCCCATAGGATGTCCCATGGGCTGTACCATGGGATGACTCATAGGCTGTGGCAGGGGCTGTTGCGAGATGGGAGGGCCCGGTGGGAGCTGCGCGGTGGAAGGCCCCGGCATTGGAATAGGCATGGGCATGGGAGCCCATCGGGGCCGGGACACCGGCGTGGGAGGGCCCCATCCTCCTCCCCCAAATTGCTCCAGCGTGCCGGCCTACGTCACTCAGCTACCAAGGTATCAAACCCATTCTGGCTCCGAGCGCTATACAAAGTCAATCAATCACAAGTATTTTAACCTAGTAACAGTAAACTAAACTGAACATCTGAATATCTAATATCTAGCATCTAATATCTACATATTTGAACTTTATTCAACAATTTAGCTAATTCAGGATGAAATTATCGTATGCAGTTATTGTTAGTTTATAGTGAAATGAAGCACACACACACAAAAAGGACAAATCGCTGAGAGTTTGAAATAACGTGGGAAACTGGTTTAGGTAATGCGGTTTGCAAGGAATTAATAAATTAATCAATCAAATTTTGGTATGAGCAGGCTATAAATGAGTAGTTTACGTTTTTTGAACTCCGAAGTTCCTGGGACATACTCACAAACGTTTCTTGAAATTTTGTTACTAATTACTCCCATACCCTTCGATAAAACGTTAGTATGGTAAGATTGGAATTATTACACTCGGAAGATAGAGATATAATACTTTAAATAACAGTAGATCAAGCAGGTCTGTGTAGCTGTTATTGAATAAATAAGTTTTGTTAGTTAGAAAATGGTAATATGATAGTTACAAAATTAAATGGTTTATTCAATGAACAATTGGAACATAGGGTCTAAGTCTAACATTCTTATTAGCTACATTACATATTCCAAATATTTTCCATAAAACTACTCGAAATATCTAATACTGCTATTTTCCTATTAATGTGAGTGGGAAGTTAGTTTAAAAAAAAGGCAACGGTGAGGAATAGAAACATCCTTGAAAACGAAGGAGAACACTATTTTTTCAACTGAGGTATACATCTATCTCAGTAAGGAAATTCATCAGATGCAATTATGGTCTTCAGTTACTTTACTGGAAATATTTGACCAGTTTCTTCATAATTGTTTACCAACTATTTCAGCAACTTACGCAGTTTCAGGACTTCGAAATTGACGTGCAGAATAAGAATTAGCAATTCAGTTCATAGCTACTTGGAAAAGAAATTAAGGAAGGAATTGGTCTAAAAGAAACGTATGGAAAAACACAACCTTGTCACAGATGTTTTTAGTTTTTTATTAAAAAAAATTATAACAAGAAACTTCGAATTATTCTCTTAGACTCTAAAGACGCTTACAGATACTTGGAGGGCGTCTGCGCTATGATTTGAGTACATCTTATTGGTATGTGATTTTCTGTTTCAATGTTGCTTGTTCCCCCTCCTGTTCCTTCCTCTTCCCTTCTCACACGTAGTATTGGTGGCTGGTTGTGTCCAGCGGTTGAGTATCATTATTATTTGTCGCTCGATCTGAGCATCTACTCTGAGGTTCCTTTCAAACTCGAGGCTGCTGGGCTGTGAACATCGGAGTGAAAATCGTGAGTGTATGTTATATGTATATGTTGAGTGAAACTTTAATGCTTGTGGCAGCGAATGGGCGGGTAATTTGGTAAGAGTTGTACTTCTCTGTGTGTGTGTGTGTGTGTGTGTGTGTGTGTGCTGTGTTGTGTGCATGTGCCGGGCTCGTAGCCCAGGGGCCTAGGGGCCAGTTGAAGGCCGTTCCATTTTCGTAATTTGTATTAATTTTATATTACCACTTGGTAATATACTTTCTGTTCTCTTGTAATGAATGTACGAGGGCAATAGATGTTTATTGTTGTAAGGTGCTTCAGTTATTTTGCTACATTAGAATAAATTACAGATACATTTGCGGATGGAAAACTCACTAACCTCTCTTCCCCTGTGGGTATGTTCCTTTCTCCTCGGGTCTAATGCTGGTACCTTCTGAGGTGGGGCTCGGGTGAACCACGCTCCGCTACCACCCGAGTAGGTACTAGCATTATGGCCGAGGAAAAAGTAATATACCCAGAGGGGAAGCGAGGTTAACCGAGGTTAGGGAGATTTTATCCGTAAATGCATCTGTTATTTATTCTAAGGTAGCAAAGTATTTACAAAAACATAGGCTAAATGAAGCACCTTACAACAATAAACCTTTATTGGCCTTGTACATTCATTGCAAGAGAACAGAAAGTCTATTACCAAAAGGTAACATAAAAAGAATACAAATTTCGAAAACTGAACGGACTTCAACTGGTTCCTAGGCCCCTGGGCTACGAGCCCGGCACACACACACACACACACACACACACACACACACACACACACACACACACACACAGAAGAACAACTCTTACCCAATTATACGCCCATTCGCTGCCACAAGCATTAACCTTTCACTCAACATACACACATAACATACACTCACGACTTACACTCCGATGCTCGCAGGCCAGCAGCCTCGGGTTCGAAAGGAACCCTGAAGTAGATGCTCCTCAGATCGAGCGACAAATAATAATGATACTCAACCGCTGGACACAACCAGCCACCAATACTGCGCTTAAGAATGGAAGGGGAAACGACAGGAGGGGGAACAACCATCGTTGAAACGGAAAATCACATACCAATAAGATGCACTCAAATCATAGCGCAGGAGCCCTTCAAGTGTCTGTAAGCGTCTTTTGATCTAAGAGAATAATTCGACGTTTCTACCATTTTTTTAAATAGCAAACGAAAAACATCTTTGACAACCTAGAGTAAATTACAAGTTATAAATATTGTAACACTATACATTTAAATCTTAATTAATGATTTACTACTAATATACTATTGCATATTACTGAACTTATAAGATAAATCACTACACATTCAACTAGTAAAATACTTGTGATTGGTCATTTCAGGTTCATGTACAGACATTTGAAGGCAATAAAACATGGAATACTGATGTACTTCTGCTAAAAGTGTGTTTCATTCTGTAAGTGTAAAATGTATAGGCCTATATACAATCTTACGTCTGTGTTAACATTCGAAGATATCGTAGAAGTACTCCATTTACCCCCCATTACTATTTATTTAAAAGCTGCAGATAAAACAATAGAGGCATTTAAATTTAACATTAAAGTGAAAAGCAGGGTAGTTTAAGTTACGAACAACCGTTACTGAATTTTAAATTTACCTCATCATATTCACCACTTACTGTAGTTAAATACGACACTAAGTTGAAATAAATTTGCTTAAGTTTACCTTACATATTCAACTATCAGGCTCAAAATGCAACGATGTGCTAATAACATATGTATGATGTTTCTTACTATAAACAGAAATAGTTCATGATGTTCTATGTTTGCATGGATTGGTGTATTCGGTGCATTTGGATTTCTGTTACGTGCCTATGAATTAATGTTTATATTTCGAATTAAATAACAGATATTATGACATACAATATAACAGGTCAAAATAATGAAAAATTCGGAGAATTTATGAAATACTACCTAAAGAGCTATGTAAGTAACTTATAAGAAGTTGTAAGCTATTGTTGGTCAGCTAGTACATTAATAACTTACTGTATTTAATATTTTAAATTAGGCTACGTATAAAATAATTTATGGTCAGTATAATTGTTAAATTATAATTCATGGATGGCATAGGACCTCCTACAGCAGCCTAACTTTATCTGATGACTACATTAAAATGGTACATAACCAATGAAACGAACAGAGAAAAGGCCAGAATACATTAGCTTCAGAACTGTTTTATCGCCTCCGTAAATACTCGTTAAACTATTAAAAAGGCTTATGACATGCAGTTTTCGAAGACACTGTTTAATATTAATATTGGGATAATTTATTACTACAAATAAGTGCTTGTCTTGAAGTTTACTATGTAATCAGAAGATACACGTTATTTTCAATTATAGGTGTTACAAAGTATTTACTGTGCGAATCAATTGGTTATAATAGATACCTTGAGAATATTTTAGGATATAATAACAGAAAGTGTTTTAAAACTTTACAGTACTCACCGTTTATACATTTCTTTTTATAAAAATATTAATACAAACGAAATATTTGTCACCAATGAACTGAATATTATGTGTTTAAAACCTTGTCGTCAGATAAATTATGTTATTAAATTTAATATATTTCTACCGAATATTCATTCGTTATTAGGCTACAGTTTTAGAAGAATTAACCGAATACAAAAAATGAAAATATTAAAATTATTAATTTAATTTGTTTTTGAAATTCTTCTTACTTAAAGTGATATTTCTGTGAAATGATGCAAAGCACAAACAAATACAGGCTACATTCATATAAAATCAATTTATGAACTTTTACAATTATTATTTATAAGCCTAGTTGCAGAACAAGCCTTCAATAATAGTTTGACGAGTAAAGAGCATGCATGTACAGAACACGTAACATTTGCCATTGTAAATACACTGAAGAGGCAGACAGAAGTAGAGGAGACAGAAAACATTGGGTGCTTGGGCGAATTCCTTTCAAATGTCAGGCATCCACAATACAGACGGTGGAACGCCGGGCACACACACACACACAGTCACAGCTTTGAACGATCGGAGCTCACAAATCCTACAAACATTTCTATTCATACCAGGCGAACGTTGAGATCGCACTTCAACAAGCTTCTCTTGCTTATTAAGCATTACAGTATTCTTTATTTAACTTGTCAAGACTACAGATCAAATCATCAAGCTTAAAACAATTTGTGGAACTCAAGATTATCCTCTCCTCCAACAATTTTAACAAGGAAAGAGCACAAATCAAAGGTTATTTTTAACATTTCACAACCAGATTCTGAACTAATTAAATGTTTCCTCTCTTCCCCAATTTCCTCTGAGCAACACAACTCCAGAATTTGAAAATAGCAGACCAAGTAACAATAATACAAAACAATGCTGCTAAGAATATTCTTCTTGGTGCATTTAAGGAAGAGTGAATATGAAGCGGAATAAGTAAGATATCCAAGATCGATTTTAAAAGGAATAATTCGATGAAAACGGACGAAAAAGCTGGCATTAGTGACAAGTGCAAGTAATAGAAGCATATCTTTAACAACGTTACAAGTGCAATGAGACAACACCGAACAGTGAAAATATCAGACTTCTTTAAGTCTTGAACACGGGTTGAAGAACTAAGTTCGATATACGAAAGCAAACTGTTAAGTTAAACGTTTTCAATCACTTAGTTTCCTCGCCATGTGCGAAATTAATTTTTCACAACAGACCTTTTCAATGAGCATTTTTCGTCTCCATTTTTACTGAAAATTCAGATGGAGATAAACAAACGTGTTCCTTCTGCGACATCTTGAATACAATGAGATATATTTATTTACAAACGGAGGAATAATTTGAGAGCTCCAAAGGTAAATAATCAGGATTCACCAGAAGCTTATTGACATAATCGCTGCTCTGGAGGACTCAACTAGTGTTTTCATTATTGACCGTACCATCAGAATGAGGGGCTGCCTGGTCGAGGCGGTAAAGGCATGCACGATTCGCCCGGAAGGACGTGGGTTCGAATTCCCGTCAGGAAATCGTAAAATTTAAGAAACGAGATTTCCACTTCCGGAGGTGCATATGGCCCTGAGCTTCAATCAGCCTACACCAAAAATGAGTACCAGGTTAATTCCTGGGGGCAAAGGTGGCCGGGCTCCAAGGGCCTTCATGGCCTGTACGGAGGTGACTTTGCTTTGCTTTACCATCAGAATGGAAATGAGTGAACACCTGTTCATAGAAGTACATGCCGAGGGGTGTGAAACCTTCAATCTACAACTCCACAGCCCGCCCCTCCTGCACTATCGAGAAAAATAAACATAGATTTAAATGATTGGCTTACAGATTGATGCTACAGGGACAATACTTAGTGAAGTCCGTCAATTTCTTTAACATGTTTCGCCTGAGACATACTTTGAATAATGACGTCTGTCTATACGCTGTAAGAGGTTATGTAAACGTTTTATTTTGTTAATACAGAATTCATGAGCACAGTAGTCGACAAATTAAATTTAAATGAATTAATCGTAATGTTATGCTTGTTATCATCCCATTTACTTTAAATGAATTATATTTTAAATTTGTTACTTTTAGTTGTAAATGGTCCATTATTTTTGTGCTATAATAATCAATTTAATCACCAAGATAAATAAATGTTATTGTAAAATTTGTTAATCTAGGAATCCTCACATTGTTGGGAGAAGTATATTCAAAAATATTTTCAAGGTAAAAGTAAAACGCTCTTTCAGAAGTAACAGTGTCTCTCATTTATACGTTTTTGTTATTGCTATTTGCTTTAAGTTGCATCGACACAGATAGGTCTTATAGCGACGATGGGATACGAAAGGCTTAGGAGAGGAAAGGAAGCGTTGTGGCCTTAATTAGGGTACATCCCCAGAATTTCCTGGTGTGAAAATGGGAAAACACGGAAAACCATTTTCAGGGCTGCCGACAGTGGGGTTCGAACCCACTATCTCCTGTATGCAAGCTCACAGCTGCGCGCCCCTATCCGCACGGCCAATGCGCTCGGTCATTTATACTTCATGGCAACATTTGATATTATTATGGTCTGAGAGTGGGAGAACATTGGCATTGTTTACCCCTTAAAATAACAATGACGTCCTAATAAGATTGTAAGATTGACCTAAAGAGAGTAAACGGAGATGTCTAGATGTCCACAGTATACAGGGTTTACTTGAGACAAATACCGTTATGCACGAACGTACGCCATTAAGGGATAGGTCTCAGGATGATAAGTTCAATTAGGAAGACACGGTGATGGGTTTAAGGGCATGGTTTTAATATTTTTAAAAAGTTGAATGAGTAACATTTACAAATAACCAGCAGTGCGCTTCCGACAATCCAGCCTGGCCACTGTGAATATATTTGCAAACTTTTCCTAGTGTTTTATAAAACACGTCACTAATTCATTTATGAATGTTCAGCGTGATTCGAATACAACAATGCTGCTATTTTTCTACAATTATAAATATTTAAAAAATAATAGTGTAATGAATTCATCAATTATAATTGAATGCTCATTCATATACTGTGCACAAAATTAATTTATGCCGTGTGGTTGCAGTAGTTATGTTTTCACGAAGAATGTGAATACATTACACACTTTAATTCAATTCAAATGAGGATGTTTACAGGGGAGATTTTTAAACAGTAATTTCAAACTTTTTGTAACATTAGCTGACAGAGAGAGTACGCCCACTAAGGCACTAATGGTTAGGCAACCGGAGCGACTGATCTGTTCATCCTCGGATGCCTAACATTCTAGAGAATATGACGTTCCGGGAGGTGTCTTTGAAGTAGGACTTCAGCTCAGTAATATTTCGATCAAGGATATCGTGCAGTTGTCGGGGGTTACCTATAGTACATCGTTCAAAATACATCTTGAATGTAGCCGGTTAAATATGTTAATATATTACTAATATTGGGCATGTTTCAACTACCACAAGTACATTTCACAACAACAACAACAACAACAACAACAATAACAACGAGACTAAAATAAAATATATGGCACAGACGGCCTTTGGCTTGCAAAGATGACTGCTTCCCAACGTGATGGCCTGCAGATATCGGAGTGCCTTGTGCTCAGCATCACGACGTCCTGAACCGTATTACTTGACTTTTGTGACCGAGACCTCATTTAGTCTCATGTGGTTCCAGTTCTCATCCCAGTATTAAAATCCTTGGACTGACTGGAAATCGAACATAAGACTTCGGGATAAGAGGCAGATATGCTACTCCTACACCACGAGGGAAATATCTCTTATAAAGTAGAATGACTGAATTTGATCGAGAAATTAAAGATATTAGGTAACGTTATATTAATAAAAATATTAATTTGTATTCATGATAGGCATTATCAAGTTCAAGTATAAGCTTTTAGGTTGACGTGAGTGGGAAATGCCGTTTAATTAGATCTGTGATTTTTAACAACCAACTAGCTCTGTAAGGGAGATGTTGGGCATTCCTTAGGCGATGTTCGTGTTGAAAGTAGTTATTCCCACTGTATAAAAGTATCAGTTTTAGTATTTTAATATTGTTGATGCCTTCGTTGCGAGGAAGGCTCTACAATGGAAATGCAGAACATAATCTTCTATGATTTCAACTTCACATAAATGTGAAATATATGGCAAATTGTTATTTTATGTTCATTTTATTTTTCAATGGTATTTCACAGGTTAGCACCAACTTAGTCATTAGTATCCATCCTTGTATAATATCAAACTTAAGGTTGGCAAAATGGGGTTTAGCAACTCTAACTGGAATTCGTCGAGGATAAAAGAGTAACCTTCCTTTTTATCCCCTGGAGGTATCACCACCATGAGGGACAATGAACAAAGAATTGAATTCTGTACACATAATTTCTTTTGATTATGACTTTGCATTCGAAGCATATCTCCACACTTGATCCATAAGAATTGCCCCTTCGATCTTTGAAACCTCACCCCACAATACTGGATATACTTGAGAAAGAGGCACTGAAGATGAGACTAAACCAGAACATATTTACTATTAGTGTGATGAAATGGCGTATGGCTGTTAGTGCCGGGAGTGTACGAGGACAAGTTCGGCTCGCCAGATGCAGATCTTCGATTTGACTCCCGTTGGCGACCTGCGTGTCGTGATGAGGATGAAATGATCATGAAGACGACACATACACGCAGTCCCCGGGCCAGCGAAATTCACGAATTATGGTTACAATTTCCGACACTGCCCGGACTCGAACCCGGGACCCATGTGACCAAAGGCCAGCAAGCCATTTATCCATGGATCCGGACATTAGTTTGATGATAACGAGACATAGCTTACCTTCAGATATAAATTTAGCTTTCTCTAGAGAAAGTGTGAAATCCAACAATGAAAAATTTTCAGTAGAAGCAATTTAATATTTCGCTTATCTACTTACCGAATATTGCACAAAGATATTCGTTTGCAAACACATACATGGCTGTATATTACTTCATAATATCTATAAAATTTTCAGTAGTAAGAAATGGCGGAAATCGTTTTATCTAGCAGCTTAATGTTGTTTTCAGAAAACACGTAAAATTCCGAAGGTATTAGCATTTTTTCTCAATGAAGAATCTGTCAGACGGAAATTGTTCGGAGCTGCTGAGTAGTTTCTTACCAGTTTATAAGGCGTGTCACTGGAACCATTTTCATGGGGGTAAGTGGTTCATTCGTTATTCTTACTCCTTCAGACAATTCAAGGAGTAGCCCCTATAGGTTGTATTATAATTATACTGTTTCGATCAAACCTGGGCATTATTGTCGTTATGTTGATCTAATTGTAAGCTGCACGATTATCATTTCTCTACCAGTGATTTTTACAAATATACTGAAAATAAAAACCTACAACCTGTTTTTCCAGTCATTGACCGGGTCAGGTATGTAATGAATGAAGCAGATTTAGGCTATTAATACGATGGGGTCACCACTCCCAAAGTGATTTTTATTAATGAGTGATAGATGCTATGAAATGAGAATGGAGAGTGTTGCTGGAATGAAAGATGATATGGAAAACCGGAGTACCCGGAGAAAAACCTGTCCCGCCTCCGCTTTGTCCACATGGAGTGACCGGGATTTGAACCACGGTATCCAGCGGTGAGAGGCCCGACGCGCTGCCGTCTGAGTCACGGAGGCTCACAAATATACTAATACAGCCAAATCATGTGACACTTAATAATTTTATCTTTTCAATATTATGAACTCTAAGCAATAGGTGTATCTTTGCTGTCGAGACGTAGTGTTTGTCTCTTGGTATGGCCTAGAACAAATTTGTTACTTTCAAGACCCGCCTGTCTCGACTTTGGCTTTGACGATATGAGGTATGAGAGATTCTAGTAATGCTATTCCTTATATTCCTAGCCCCTATTTTGACTGGTGAGAAAATATCACTCCCAGAGCTTGTTGGTGCGTGTATTACAGTGAGCTTGGCAGCCTGATATATAATAACAACTTGTGGCTCGGTGAGGAAATCAACGGGAAACTGCGTCACTCATCGTTTCCCTAGAATGCCTCTTCAGTCACGCCTAGGCCATCTATGACAGCTAATAGCGGAGCTGTTGAGGATTAAACCAGCTTTCGGGCTGAATACAAAACATACAAACAATAGGCAATAAACTATCGAATTTTACAAATAATGTTTTCGGATCCGAGGCATGTTTGGCTCTGTTCAGGCAACTGCAGCTTCTATGAAGAAATGAGGTCGGGAATCATCATCATGGATTAAACATGAAATAGAATAGGTAGCACCCTAGGTTCATAAGAAAGGAACTACTCAGTATTTCGATTGCACTGAAAATAGAAAACAACGGGAAGCCGTTTCTGACATAGCCGGCGATGGTATTCGAATCCCCTTGTCTTTGGGTCCATCGGTAGAAGTAGCGGACACTACAGATCTTATATCGAAAACATGAGAGGTGTATAGGAAGTGTATTTGCTCCTCCAATATAGTATAGCTGTCAACGTTCTGTTATTGTCCAGAAGGACAAATGTCGATGTTTTCCGTTTTGCTTTGCATTGCACGCGTGGCGAGTGTTCTTAAACACATACGTACTCACTGCACACGGGTGACCGTCAAACAACAGTGCCGCTCGTGTCTGTGTCTATGACACATAGTGAGTATTTTATAAACATCAATTTACATAACCAGTTCGTGTGCTGTGTGCAGGTGTGATGTGTTTGTCATAACAGGTCGCTTGCCCTTGCAACTAAAGTGACTTACAGTACACAGAAACAAGCCACTGGACACTGTTGCTCGTGTTCTTACCTATTGTTTTCCTTTCCATAAAAATATTGTGTTTTACAACGTACCAACACAGTACTTACAGGAAGTCCGAAAAAATAAAAAAGGTTTTCACATTAAATATGGTTTTCGTGCGTATGACCGCGTTATAGTATTATCTTTCACCCTGCATGTATAACGTGAAAAAATATTAAGCTACCTTGAGTGTAAGTGTGATATCCTAGTAGGCCTAATATTTTCACTTGTTCTTCACCAAAGCGGTCATGCTTCCAATCCCGGTCAATTAATGTAGGATTTTCGAAATGTTAAATCAAGTCTCTGTGGTTCGGATTTCACTTCAAAAGGAAGGTCTTAGGACTATGATCAGGATAGCATCATTTTAAGTTAAACTATGTTCGTTTGCTTCCTTTGACATGCCAGTTGGTCGTCCTTCTCTTCTGGGGTAATGGTCAGAAATGTCATCAACAAATTTTAAATGTTATGTTTACTATCTGTATAGGCAAAATGCCGGCCCCGCGGTGTAGGGGTAGCGAGCTTGTCTCTTACCCGCAGGCCCCGGGTTCGATTCCCGGCCAGGTCAGGGACTTTTACCTGGATCTGAGGGCTGGCTCGAGGTCCACTCAAACTACGTGATTACAATTGAGGAGCTATCTGACGGTGACAAAGCGGCCCCGGTCTAGAAAGCCAATAATAACGGCCGAGAGGATTCGTCGTGCTGACCACACGACACCTCATCTGCAGGCCTTCGGGCTGAGCAGCGGTCGCTTGGTAAGCCATGGTCTCACGGGGCTGTTGTGCCATGGGTTTTTTTGGTTTGTTATTGGCAAAATAATTCTCCATTCTTAAATCTTCAGTAAAAATAATAAACCCAGAACCACTTTATATTTCACATCATAATAGTAACTGTACTTGAAGAGAAAGAATGTTGCGAATAGACCAGTAAGTCCATATAACAAAGAGAGCAAGAGAGGGAAGAGATTTTATTGAGGAATCCTTTATTTTACGACTTTTACGAAGTTAAGTATGTTCCCTTAATCAGATTTTGCAGCCTTACAAATGTGCCCCACCTAAGAGAACGAGGCCAAAGCAGTGCTCATCTATTTCTTTGTCTCAACGTTTCGAGACTTTTCAGAGATTACTCGTCTAGAATTGTATCTGTGTGACTCCGGCTCCATGGCTAAATGGTTAGCGTGCTGGCCATTGGTCACAGAGGTCCCGGGTTCGATTCCCGGCAGGTTCGGGAATTTTAACCATCATGTGTTGTCTTCATCATCATTTCATCATCACGGCGCGCAGGTCGCTTACGGGAGTCAAATAAAAAGACCTGCACCTGGCGAGCCGAACCCGTCCTGGGATATTCCGGCACTAAAAGCCATACGACATTTATTGTATCTTTGTGAAATGGTGCAATGGTAATACTTCCGTGAGTTGTTTGCAGTTTACATTCTGAAAGGTATTTTTAAATAGAGATTCTTGTAATATTATCAGCTCTTAGTGTAGTGGTAGCTCCGGTTCGTTTAAGGATTGTATTGCTTACGAGGATACCGGGCGAGTTGGCCGTGCGCGTAGAGGCGCTCGGCTGTGAGCTTGCATCCGGGGGATAGTAGGTTCGAATCCCACTATTGGCAGCCCTGAAGATGGTTTTCCGTGGTTTTCCATTTTCACACCAGGCAAATGCTGGGGCTGTACCTTAATTAAGGCCACGGCCGCTTCCTTCCCACTCCTAGGCCTTTCCTATCCCATCGTCGCCATAAGACCTATCTGTGTCGGTGCGACGTAAAGCCCCTAGCAAAAAAAACTTACGAGGATTTGGACATAGTTTACACATCCTATTGAGGTCAACTGAGGATTTGGCTGAAATAAGAACAAGTGAAGCATGTCATGAAAGCCAAATGGAGGATTCGTTACGCTGAGCACCATACACTAAAATGCATGTGGGCCATCTGACTGGGTGGCAGTCATCTTGGCAGTTCCAAGGCCACGAAACCTTTTTCTCATAAGATTTAATAACTTTAATTGCTTCTTGGTACGAAATACAGTAATATTAAATGTTCACAATTAGCTTGTCTTTCCACACTGTACAGAAATCTGCATACATTTATGTTTCTCTTCAGGAGAGGTAATGCTGGCCCCGCGGTGTAGGGGTAGCGTTTATGCCTCTTACCTGGAGGCTCCGGGATCGGTTCCAGCCAGGTCAGTGATTTTTACCTTGGTCTGAAGTCTGGTTTGAAGTCCAATCAGCCTATATGACTACAACCGAGGAGATATCTACGGTGAGATAGCGGACCCGGTCTAGAAAGCCAAGATTAACCGCCGAGAGGATTCGTCGTGCTGACCACACGACACCTCGTAATCTGCAGGTCTTTCGACTAAGCAGAGGTCGCTTCGGGGCTGTGGGGAAATTATTAATTTTCTTTTTAGGCGAGGATTGACAGATTCATCTCAGGTGAGACAGAGTGTGAAGAGTACACTAGGTCTCCTGGTATGGGCCAGTGCAAGTTTGTTACTTTCATATTTAATCCACATACTTGGCTTTGACGATATGAAAGTAACTAAAGTATCAAAGGTGCTAGCAACATAATTTCTTACGCAGCAAGTCCCTGTGATGAATTGTGTGAAAGTGCTCATAGGGCCCGCTAGTGAATGCATTTCAGTGGGTGTTGCAAACTGATATTTAAAAGCATATTCTGGCTTGGTGAGGAAAACAACGAGGAAACTACCTCACTCCTCATTTATCTACAGTGCCTCTTCAGTGACATCCAGGTTACACATGACAAACGATGGTGGATCTGTCGAGAATCCAACCAGTCTTCTGGCTGAGAAAACATACACAAGGCGATGAGATGGAAGACCTATTTCTAAATCGTGAGGAATCGGGTTTGGGACCCAAATATCCGCCTTAATCTAACTGAAACTATTTTTGTTTTACCTAACTTAGACTCACGCCAGCCCGGTCATGTAGGGGTGGCGTGACTGCCTCTTCCCTCGGGGGCACGGGGTTCAATTCCCAACCAAGCCAAGGATTTCTACTTGGACCTAAGAGCTGGTTCGAGGTCCACTCAGCCTGTGCGATTACATTTTAGAAGCTATCTGACGATGAGATGGCCGCGCGGATCTAAAATGCCGAGATTTAGGTCGAGAGGATTCGTCGCGCTGACCACGCGTTCCCTCTTAATATGCAGGCCTTCGGGCTGAACAGCGGTCACTCGGTAAGCAAAGGATCTTCACGGCCGATAACGCCAGAGGAGGATGATGTACACTCGATTCATTATCCTGTACGTCTCTCTGTTTTCCAAGGAACATGCACACGTACACGCAGAAGGCCTACGGTGTATGTACAAAGTTACCGGTACGTAAAGTACAATTATATCAGTACATCGTTTGAAAAAAAGTTGAATGCTTTGTTATTACACTCCTACAGTACCCAATTATTAGGTATGTTCATTTCGTAGTTGAATTTTCATAAGATATTTCAAATGAGGTGTGCGAAACTGCTTGACACAAACTAGGGTTGATTATGCGAAATACACTGGTCTCAATGTCTATTCACTCAGTACCAGCAAGTCAGTGAGATGGACAGGTTAATATCTGTAGTTAATGGAGATTAATGAGAAGCTTGAGTGTGCCAGACAAGGTCGATGCTGAATATAGCGACAGCAGGTCTACACATGAAGAGAACCAAGTGTCGCACGGGTGTTAATCACCATGGTGCAGGATAGCTTCTGGTATAGCCTTGCTGAAGACAGCACAAAGAGCGAAGCGTTTACTTTCTTCTAAGATTGCTATATCAAATCGAGGTGCAGACTCTAAGAATTTATGGTGCATATCCCTTTATAGACCAATGTTCAAATAATTTCCCAAAGTCATTGCTGTATTTTTATCCATTCACATACCAGGCAAAAGCTGGAGCTATACCATAATTAAGGCCACGGACGCTTCCTTCCTATTCCTAGACCTTTCCTATACCATCGTCGCCGTAGGACCTACCTATGTCAGTGCGACATAAATCAACTATAAAAGAAAAAAGAAAAGAAAGGATAGAAACTGAATTTTTATTGCTTATACCAATCCGAACTAAAACCAGACGCCACCATCAGTTAAAGGGACATCATTACGTACTGTTCAGTCTATGTTATATACTGTAAGTGCTGACTACGTACTATAGTTAGGAGTGGTGACTTTTAGCGTTTTCGGATTTATTATTTTGATTTGCATACTTTGCATTTTAAACTGCTTACACATTTATAATTTAGTGTTTTATATCATTTTGAAGGAAAGGACTGATTTTGATTTTATGTTGATAATTTGGCAACGTCTTTCGATTATATTGATGTGAAATTAAAATCGCATTTGCTTGGAGTTAACAGTATTATAATAAACTGACAAAGTGTAATACCATTCTACATTTATCTTAAGTTATATAGGATAAATCATAACAGAAAAATGAACAAATTTATCCTGATGCAACATTAGAGTAATAAAAATATAAAAAAATGATTGCACGGCCATGTACCACCAGTTCAAAGTCTCAAGCCCAATTTTCTATCCAGAAGTAGAAGTTTCGTTTCGACGTTCTGACAGGTAATTGACCTGAGGCAGCCTCACTACACAAGCATGTTGTCTTCTTCTTCTTATATTTCTACAATAAGTTTAACGTTGCTCAATCACGTATTGGGATGGAAACCAAAAGCTAGGCCAGGGAAGGTAGCGGCCTTGACCTTAATTAAGTTAATGCCCCAGCATTTTCATAGTGTGAACATGAGAAATTATGGAAAATCATCACCACATTGTGGGTTTCTGATGGTGGGGCTTGAACCCACTATCTCCCAAATAGAAGCTTACAGCTAAACCACCCGTGCTGTAAAGCCAACTCGCCCAGGATGAAGCACATTGCGGTGCCTTATGTGCGACTTCCACGAAAAGTTGCTATAAATATTTCGGTGCAAGGAATTTGCTTTCAAATTTTAGTTGTAGATGAGACTATTCCCGGACAATGACCGGTATTTAAGACTATAATCAACTTTAGATTTAAAGAGCTGAAACTGCAACATTTTATGAGGATTCGAGCCCGAGAACCCTCTACTGTGCACTTGGAAATGTCGCGTACGATATCACCCATTCAGTCGGATATTTAAAGTGGTAGACACATCCTATATCGCTGTGAAGAACAATTCTGTGGTCGCTGGTTTGTTACCCCTTCTCTCTCACTCTTACAATCCTTAGTTGTTGAAAATTTTACTTGTTAGTTTCATATTTTCCTTGGTGTACTGACATGTCTGGGAGGTTAAAGGGAGTTTTAATCTTAATGAAACATGATAAAATCAGCATTCTTAAAGAGAACAACTCGCTGATATATTAGGCATTCAATGATCAGCTATATAGGCTATAATGTCGCAGCTTGCAGTACATGTAGAATTTACAATATTGTAATATTGTGTACCAAACCAAACCAAACCAAACCAAACTCCACGGTGCAACTGCACTGAAGGACCATGGCAAACGACCGCTGTTCAGCCAGAAGACATCCAGATTACGAAGTGTCGTGTGGTTGGCACGAGGAATACTCTCAGCCGTTATTCTTGGCTTTCCAGACCGGGGCCGCTTTCTCACCGTCATATAGCCCTCATATCTAGGTAAAAAATCCCTGATCTAGCCGGGAATCGAACGTGGGGCCTCTTGATAAGAGGCAAGCACGCTACCCCTACACCGCGGGGCCGGCAAAATATCGTTTATACCCTATACAATATTTGAATAAAATGCTACGGGAATTTGAATATATTTTATATGTCTCATATCGTACGTATTTGTTTGTCTTCTGCGTAATACGACGTTAACACGCGATCCCTTTAAGATAATTTTACTGTTTTTGACTGTATTATTCTTATTCTTAATCTTATTCTTATTCTTAATCTTATCATTATTGTTTCTCCAGGGTTGGTTCTTCCCTCGGACACAGCGAGGGATCCCACCTCTACCACCTCAAGGACAGTGTCCTGTAGCGTGAGACTTTGGGTTGGTGGATACAACTGTGAAGGATGACCAGTAGAGTGCCCAGACGGCTTCACATGCTGTTGAACAGGGGCCTTGTCAGGGATGGGAAGATCGAAAGGGATAGACAAGGAAGTGGGGAAAAAACGGCCGTGGCCTTAAGTTAGGTACCATACCGGAATTTGCCTGGAGGTGAAGTGGGAAACCATGGAAAACATCTTCGAGGATGGCTAAGGTGGAAATTGAACCCTTCTCTACTCAGTTGACCTTCCGAGGCTGAGGGACGCCGTTCCATCCCTTATACCCCTTTTCAAATTTCGTGGCAGAGCCGGGAATCGAACCCGGGCCTCCGGGTGTGGCAGTTAATCACGCTAGGTACTAAATCGCAGGGGCTATTCTTATTCTTATTCTTATTCTTCTCATTATTATTATTATTATTATTATTATTATTATTATTATTATTATTATTATTATTGTATATATTGTGTTACGTCGCAATAACAGAAAAGTGTGTATAGTGACGTTCGGATAGGATAGGGCGAGGACTGTGAAGAAAGCGACCGTTGCCTCAATCAAGGTGCAGCTCCATCAATTACTTGATGTGGAAATAAGCAACCACGGAAAACCATCTTCAGGGCTGCCGGCAGCTGGGTTTGAACCCAGTATATCTTGAATGCAAGCTCACAGCTGCGTGACACGAACCGCGCAGCCAACTCACTCGGTGTTATTAATATCATTATTTGAAATGTTTGAGCAACGCACCTAGAGCACAGCAAGAGGAAAGTTTGAATGCTCTCGGGACTATGCTAGCGTAGTGCATGAATTTTAAATCCTTAGTAGAGCCAGGAAGCTATTTACTGCAGCCACTCCAGCGGAGAGAGCTGGAGTTTACCAGAGTGGAGTAGGTGGTCATTAGAAGTATTCGAAGACTCCTGTGGATGATCGTATGTGTTATTGAGCTCACAGCGAAACAAACAAGAGTGGATAATTGAAAGGTCAGACAGCGATTTGAACCTTGACATAATGAAGTGGTGAGTTTCTCGTGACAGTTTATTTAATGTATGACACTGCAACGATGTGTTAACCCCAATTGTTCCGAAATGGAGGTCAGTCTGATATCACGCAAGAACAAACGTGAACGACACAGTAATCAATTAAACAAATCTAATTACAACGGAGTTACTTGCAGTACTAATCTACAGTGATTACAATTTACAGCACAGGTTGCCTCCCAATAAAATTGTTTGTTTAGAAGGCTAAGGGAAACACATCTATCAGCTTTGTGTACTGGATTGTACTCTAGGTATTTTTATACTAGAAGTATAAAAAATGGTAACCCATAACTCGAATGCCATTGCATTCCTATTTGCCTATTTGCCTCGAAGCTGTGATAAACGACAAATAATAATAATAATAATAATAATAATAATAATAATAATAATAATAATAATAATAATAATAATAATAATAATAATAATAATAATAATAATAATAATAATAATAATAATAATAACATCTTCATTACAGACCATTTACCGGGCGAGTTGGCCCTGCGCGTCGAGGCGCTTCCTTCCAACTCCTAGGCCTTTCTTATTCCATCGTCGCCGTAAGACCTATCTGTGTCGGTGCGACGTAAAGCCCCTAGCAAAAAAAAAAAATACAGACCACTGTGCTTTTCAGGTCATAGGAGTACATAGCCTCAAGCAAATGACAGGGGTTTGGAAGTAACTTCTATACTAGAAAAGGAACCAAAAAGTGATTCGTCTGTGTATGTTCATTCTTATCGCTATGTGCAAAGTTACAGTAGCTCCAATCTGTATTGTCTTCTTACAGTCCTTCTCCAAGGGTTTAACATAGTCCGGAAAACGTTTGAGCTTTTCTCCACAGACTTGAGGAAAATGACCATGAAGTTTGATCTCCAACGCAGTGACACAAATATCCTGACGAAATGATTTATATTATACCGAAGTCGTCTGCCAGAAATTAAATCATTAATTTCCTCTCTCACTTCATTGCATTTTACTTTTAAAGAAAGAAATAAAAAGAAAAACAAACCCATGGTGCTAAAGCCTGCCGATTACGAGAAACGCGTGGCTAGCGCGAATAATTCTCTCTGCCGTTATTCTTGGCTTTCTAGACCGGAACCGCTATGTAACCGTTCCATAGCTCCTCAACTGTTCTTAAGAAACCTCTCGAAACAGCGCTCATATCCAGGTAAAAATCTTTTATCTGGCCCGGAATTGACGCCGTGGCCTCCGGGTAAGAGGCAGGCTCGCTACATTTGTACACCACATAGTAGTAAAGTTCGTAAAATACCAAGCATAAATGTCACACATATATTATTTGACAAGATTCGTGTTCATCGGTGTGAATTTAAATTTCATTGCGTTGAATTTGTTAAGCCTTCTCGAGATTCGAGTCCAAGTCCGTCGGATACTACTAAGAGCTAGAAATTATAATCGTCACATGACCAGAATTTAATAGTCGAACGACCTTGTTGAGGTTAATATCTGTTAATGACACGGGTAGATCATCTGGTTATTTCAGGTGTTACCCAGGGAAACGGTAAATCAAAGCTGCCAAAATCAAACAAAACAAAAGTAAGCAGTTGAAGTTCCGTGGCCGCGTTAGTCGCGGGAGGGAAATACACCAGAAATATAAATATTTCAACTCCTCTAATTTAGAATACCTGGATTTCTTGTCTCGAGTATTAACAGCAGATTAGCATGTTCGTCAGCTGTAGTGGGGTTTCAAGAAATATTAAGCTGCTTTATCATGACTGTTGCATATCTTTTGTTACGTTTAGTCTAAAACCCTATGAGAATGAATAAATTCGAGGGAAACTGAAATGCAAGAGACATACGAGGGCACTCACACATCAAGTATCAGACGAGGTACTGTAATTGCCACGAGGTTTTATTAAAAGCGGGAACTGAAGCGTAATATGCCAATAGGCATGTAACGTAAGAGAAAACTACACGAAGCGAGGCAGAGTGGGGGAATTTCCCCGGATCCCATTCAATTTTAGGTGGTAATGATGAGTTGAATAGCCAGGAATTTTTTCCAAACTTGGTGCGCCTGGCAGCATCTCTAAAAATATCAATAACCTCTCTCTCGCAGGGCTTTCATTAATTACTAACACTTACTCGTGTTCGGCTTAGGCAAGTTGCTATCAAGAGCCCGTGTTTTCCGTCATCAAGTTATTTCACCATAGCAACACCGGCTGATATCCGGTAATGAAGTCAATACGTACTGAAAATAGAGTAGGCCTACCATTACTTCGTCATGACTCGTATATTGGACTTTATAACAAGAAAAAATGATCATAAAATGGCTTAAGAGATAATGACACCCAAGCCTTATTTTCCTATACTGTAGATGATGAAGTTAAACTATCCGTCTCAACAAGAATTCGTGCATGCCATACAAATTGGGCGTCACTACGGCTTTCTGTCGAAGCATTCCTTGTTAGAGATTCAATGCCGCACCATGTTCACCCTGGGAAATCCACGGGAAACCATCTTCATGACTGCCAATGGTGCGGTTCGAATCCACGATCTCCTGAATTAAAGCTCTCGGCTTCGTGACCCAACACTCACAGTTAACTCAGTCGATCTGTTGAAATGGTGATACGTGGAAGAGGTATAAAACTAATTTCAAAGATTAAAGTTTTCTCTCAAAATTATATAGACTTCACGAGATACCAAGGTGTTGAAATTTTGTCTTGAAAAAGTTCTAAAACGTACCCGAACCTAATGACGCGGAGCTGTCGCATATGAATACTCTCAAACATCACCGAACAGAGGATCGAACACACAACTTTGGGAACGGAAGGGAAATGACTGCGTCATTAAGATTGCATTACTGTTCATAAACACCGCGCAAAAAATACATATTAAAAACATGTCTTACTTAGAGTTGAATGAATCGTCATTACGTCTAGATTTAGACGTTAATGAATTGAAGTCTTGACAATTATTAAAAGCAGCAGAATGAGATTTAGGCAATAATTTTATACTTACAAAAGAATACTATGTTATTATAAGACATCGTACGTCTGTAATTAGTCTGTTTAAATAACACTGCTGCTAGGATAAATGAACTGAAAATGTACCTGACGAATTTTTAACATTTCTGAATCATTTGAGACGATATTTTGTTTGCATTTATAACTACAGTACATCAATACACTTGTACCCTTCTCATGGTTAATTAATTCCGTGTGGCTATTTCTAGCCAGTTGCAGCCCTTATGGTAATAATAATAATAATAATAATAATAATAATAATAATAATAATAATTACAATTATATGGCCTAAGCTACAGGGTGAATGCATTTTTATTTGACGCTATCTAGCATGTCTGTGTGTCAGTTTTGACATTCTGTTTTACTCCATCTTATGCAGAGGAACGAATCACTCATGGATGATCTGTGGCTATGTTTAAATTAATTTTTCGCGTAAACACCAAATGTGTCGGTGGAGTTATTTACATGCCGAAATTGTGAGATATATATACTTCACTTTGCCCTTCAAAAATCTAACTCCATCTGCCGAGTTTGAAACCGCTATCTTGGGATCCAGACAGCGGCTGCTCTACCACTGATCCATACGCATTCCATCAGTCATTACTTCTCATTAACTTGCCTCCACAGTAGTTCTGTTCTATATAATGCTGGGTAAGTCGCGAGTGAGACATAAATGCGAATTTTGTATTCGTCTTGATACTATTCTCTATGAACGGAATTAAAGAAACTAAAATTTAAACTAAATCCGTAGCTTTAAAATTAAAAAAAGCTAAAATCTAAACTAAACACGTAGCTTTTATTATCCATTAAAGTCCATCAACCTGCCCAAATAACTGCTGCCAAATCAGTAACCTGTAGATAGTAGAGTATCTGGCGATCAGCTTTGCGATGATAATGTTATTCGTTTTACGTTTCTCTAACTATTTTAAGTTTTAGAAAGACTCAGCTTTACGAATTTCTCTCATATATTGCTTATGTTTCCTTGACCAGGTTCACTGCCTCTTATGTCAGACAGCTACTCAGACGACTATCCCTTACCTGAGTGATTTCTGTTTTAGCTCGTAAATCAAGATTAAATTCCTTAGAAGGCATGGGAATCGAACCTTAGGTCTCTGTGACAGTGGCAGATGAGGCTGCCGTAATAAATCTAATTGCAGAATATTTCATTATATTTCCCCTTTCCAGTAGTTAGGAAAATAAAGAAATATACTTCACACTATAGGTATTATTGTTTACCGTTACGGATCACTATTTCATTTTCACAATAATTTTTGAATAGAGCTAACTATTTACATTTTACGATTACCCTTTTACGACATGGTTGTGGAAATGGTTTTAAACTACACAATATAGTTCAGAAGATATTAAATAATTTTAATTTATGATTTTTCTGATTTATGAGATCATTCTTAGGAGGGTTAATTTGCTCTTTTTGTGTTTAAACTTGGCTATACGTCACACCGACACAGATAGGTCTTATAGCGACTATGGGATAAAAAAATGTCTAGGAGTGGAAAAGAAACGTCCATGGCTTTAATTAAGGTACAGCCCGACATTCGTTTAGTGTGAAAATTGGAAATCACCGAAAACAAAATTCAGAACCACCGACAGTGAGGTTAGAACCCACTATCTCCCGGATGCAAGCTCACAGCTGCGCGTCCCTAACCGCATGGCCAACTCGCCCGTTGATCATTTCGTTATATCATCTCAGAAACACAACTGACATAGTTATGTTGTTCACAGTTGAAATTATTCCCTTAAACTGCTGTGTCTTTACAATTGATTCTGTACTTCCCTGAAGTTATCGAATTATAAAATAACCAGTTAGGTATTTTGTATACACAGCTCTTCACAAAAAAAGAAAATGAAATGAAATGGCGTATGCCTTTTAGTGCCGGGAGTGTCGGAGGACATGTTCGGCTCGCCAGATGCAGGTCTTTTTACTTGACTCTAGTAGGCGACATGCGCGTCGTTATGAGGATGTAAAGATGATGAAGACGACACATACACCCAGTCCCCTTGCCAGAGAAATTAACCAATGATCGTTAAAATTCCTGATCCTGCCGGGAATCGAACCCAGGACCCCTGTGGACAAAGGCCAGCACGCTAACCATTTAGCTATGGAGCCGGACAGCTCTTCACATAGTTACCATCATCATCATGACTACGCAGATGGTGTACTTCGGTGCAGTTGAACTCATATTCAGCTCTCCTAATGGTTAGCTTAGCAGTTTCTTACTAGTAAAAATACACACCAATACAGATAACACGAAGATACAGGTTATAAGACCAGATCTCTCTCTCTCTCTCCCCCAGAGAACACAGTCCTCATGATTAGAATGTCCTCATACTCCTTCAGGAAGTAATAAATACAATCATGTTTACTGTATTATAAATTACTGTAAGAGATGAACATGGGTATTAGTTACTCATTATAAATAAATAAATAAATAAATAAATAAATAAATTAATAAATTCTTTCTTTCTCAATCTGCTTACCCTCCAGGGTTGGCTTTTCCCTCGGACTCAGCAAGGGATCCCACCTCTACCGCCTCAAAGGCACTGTCCTGGAGCTTCAGACTCTAGGTCGGGGGATGATACTGGGTGGATGAAGGGATAGACAAGGAAGAGGGTAGTAAGCGGCCATGTCCTTAAGTTAGGTACTATCCCGGCATTTGCCTGGAGAAGAAGTGGGAAACCACGGAAAACCACTTCCAGGATGGCTGAGGTGGGAATCGAACCCACCTCTACTCAGTTGACCTCCCGAGGCTGAGTGGACCCCGTTCCAGCCCTCGTACCACTTTTCAAATTTCGTGGCAGAGCCGGGAATCGAACCCGGACCTCCGGGGGTGGCAGCTAATCACACTAACCACTACACCACAGAGGCGGACAAATAAATAAATAAATAAATAAAAAATAAATAAATAAATAAATAAATAAATAAATAAATAAATAAATAAATAAATAAATAAATAAATAAATAAATAAATAAATAAATAAATAAATAAAATGTGATAAGGAATTATTACGTGTACAGAAATTGTTACGGAATTTAAACAGTAGTAAAGGGGACATCTCTGAGAATATATATCAACTCTCAATAGAATGACCTCGGATCTAGAGTTTACATTTCGTTGAGGACAACATTTGTGCAACGCTGCTCCCTCATGATTAGTGTAACCGCATTCTGGTGCAGTGTTGCCGCTAAAGAGCGGATAATTGAAACTGATGAGCAGGTAAATGTGTCAAACTACGCTCGGTTGCCTAAAATATTCCAGTGTAATCCAGGGGTCATGTTTGGGCCACAGATTACAGCAGTACGTAAACTTTATTGGCCTCTATCTTCCCGCTAGGGACACCAATATACCAGTAATGATAATGGCCCGGAACTGATTACTATTTCGATCAACTGGGTAATAAAGAATTTAGTATCAAGGTACGAGAAAACTTACAAGGCAGACATACTGAATGAGACAGAAGAGCTCCCGTTACATTCGAAAATTTCATTGAAGTCATGCTAAAGGAAAGTACCAATCCTGTTCATTTATTTTGTTTTGAGCACTGTTTATTAATAAAAAACAGGGATATAAACAAATAATAATCTACAAGAAACTCTTTAGTTATGTTAATAACTTGCGGGTTATACTTCAGCATCATGGTACATAGAAATCAGCTATTGAGAAATGTAAACTATTTTCAGTTTCAATTTGGGAATGTTATAGTAGTGTAATATTAATTACTTGATTTGTAAATACTACTTGATAATTACAGTAAATTCTAAAGATTTTTAGTATATTTAATACTGAAGAGTAGTTCGAATAGAATTTAATCACTTCCTGTGCCTTAAGAATTCATAAAACTTTCACAGCTCAAGAATTAACAACAATTAAAAAGTGAAAAACTTTCTTTGAAATCATATGCATAAGTAACGATTACTTTTCGATACAAAGAAGCATGATTACTGGTTGTCTTGTCGGCCCATCGTTCATGAAAATTTAAGTAATATTATATGCAGAATGGTATCAACCTGAAGAGGAAACATTTTACGTGACATTAAATTTGATAACCATAAACTAGAAAATAACCAAATAGTTCGTGACACATCACTCCCCGTTTTAATAAATCGACATGTATTGTTTAGGATTCTTAATTTATTCACAGTCCGCCTCTGTGGTGTAGTGGTTAGCGTGATTAGCTGCCACCCCCGGAGGTCCGGGTTTGACTCCCGGCCCTGCCACGAAATTTGAAAAGTGGTACGAGGGCTGGAACGGGGTCCACTCAGCCTCGGGAGGTCAACTGAGTAGAGGTGGGTTCGATTCCCTCCTCAGCCATCCTGGAAGTGGTTTTCCGTGGTTTCCCACTTCTCCTCCAGGCAAATGCCGGGATGGTACCTAACGTAAGGCCACGGCCGCTTCCTTCCCTCTTCCTTGACTATCCCTTCCAAACTTCCCATCCCCCCACAAGGCCCCTGTTCAGCATAGCAGGTGAGGCCGCCTGGGCGAGGAACTGGTCATTCTCCCCAGTTGTATCCCCCTACCCAAAGTCTGAAAACTCCAGGACACTGCCCTTGAGGCGGTAGAGGTGGGATCCCTAGCTGAGTCCGAGGGAAAAGCCGAACCTGGAGGGTAAACAGATGCTGATGATGATGATGATGATGATGATGATGATGATGAATTTATTCACAGTATATGATACGCAACAACTGTGTGCTTAATTACACATATTTAATAACTGTTAGGTTCTTCAGTATTCCGAAATTATTTTTGAGTAATAAATTATTTGCAAAAGAAAACATAGGCCTATGGTTGCAGTGGTTGTTTCCTTTTAAGGTACAATTCTGTTACCATATGTTTTCTCTTTCAGGTAGTTAATCAATTTATTACTAAAAGTTAGTTTTGGGAGACTGAAGAGCCTAACAGTTATAACAGTAGAAACTGATGGCTTCCGATATTACAAAATTTTCACAAACTATCACGTTAAAATTTCACGTTTAAATTAAGAGACACATGTTAAATTGCTTCAACACAAAATGCACACGGACTGCCCTTATTACACCTTTTCTATTTAAGTCGCACCGACTCGGACAGATCTTTCGTCGACGATTGGATAGGACAGGGTAGGAAGTGACCGTGGCCATAATTATGGTACAGCCCCATAATTTGCTTGGTGTGGAAGTGAGTAACCACGGAAAACCATCTTCAAGGCTGCAGTCAGTGAGGTTCGAAATTAAACTCTATCGGAGGCACACAAAGAACAGTTTTTGTCGTTCGTCAAACAGAAATGAATCTAGTATGGCATAAAAAAATCTTCTTACAGATCTTAGAGGACTGAAGGTAACGGCTTCCATTATTCATATTGTCGGAGGGATTGTTTATCCCTATATCCGGCCGTCTTTGCCTTCACTGCTTAACGTGGCACTCGCATCTGATGGAGACTGGGTAGGCCCTGGGCCTATGGTACCTATCTAGAAAGGGATGTCTTGCCTGAACAGTTTTCGATTTACTGACAGGTAATCGCACCCACATTATTTTGCGACAACCGAGCACGCCTTTACCGCATCGGCTGAGCACCTCCCACACCAGGACTTAGAAAGTCACTATTTTAACTTCATCAACAAATACATGCTAATTCAAAGGGTCTTTTGGAATCATGTGATATTTTTTCTAGATACATTGCCTGAAGTCAAATTAGTCATAGGTCTCAATACCCTCTGAGTGTTCAAACTGGCCTGAAAATGTGTCTCTTTGGTAGATTATGTGGCTGTTTTTAATACAGGTTAAGAGCTCAGAAAGGAGTAAAAGAAATTGAAACCTAGTACAATCCCAGCATTTATGAAGAGTTAACGTGGTTAGTAATAGAGAATAAACCACTCGTTAGCGTTAGCTTCTTGTATAGTTCGACTAGCAGTGCACATGACCCGAGGTAGCAAAGAGTTCAACTAAAAATACTAACAGTAAATATACCGAAAGTGAAGAAATGGTTGGAGTGAAAAGAATTGCAGAACTGTTGTGTATAAAACACACACAATGGCCAGCTTTCCGACAGTAATGGCGATTTATAACTGATTTTATGAGAAACTAATGAAGGACCTGTCTGGAAGAGTACAATTTACGAATAACAGTTCGTTGATATTATCAGTGAATGAGTATTTTCCTGATATATTTTTTAATACCAAGATATTAACTTCATACATTTTTCATGTGCGGAGCCTTTTATTTCCAATCATTTTTCAAATTTCACTACGGAAAGAGCAATGAATAGGGAATTAACACGGATATTGTTCTGAAAATAACAACGTTGAAACACGCTGTTCTATACCTTATAGTATAAAATAGCGCGAAAGGGACATCGTGCAGTCAGTTTGTCCAGGATTACTCAGAGAACAAGGTAAAGGGGACTTAAATATTTCCTCAAATTATTGTGCAAACCTTTTAAAAATGTACTGGCGTATACTAATTGAATGAAGTTAGGTAGCACTGACTGTGGTCTGGCTGACACTTTCAGGTAACACTGACGTTCTGTTGTAATGCCAACAAGTGATCGGATTAGCTGAAATCTGTATTTGCATGTTTATGCCTGTGTGATTGAACTCAGATACAAACGTGAATAACGATATAATCGGTACGTTAAAATCGTTATCATATTCGCTCAACGAGTGTTTATAAATGACTAAATGCGTCTCTTTTGCTTAACTTCAGTCCTGACTGCTAACTTTCTTTACAGAGCCTCTTCAGAAATGAAAATCAGACGATCTGTTATGGACATTTCAGTATTTATTGAAAGTCCTGATAAAAGTTACATTATTTATTATGGCGTTATGTACCATTTAGAGAAGATACTATTAATGCATCACAAATGAGTGTAAGAGTTGGGGAAATTTATGTGGTTAGTAAGATTTAAAGATAATTCTGATTTATGAAACACGTTGCTATATAATATCAAACTCACTGTTGGAAAGTTCTCATCAAGTGAAATTGTATATAGGTGCTGTACGACCATTGTAGAGAAAAAATTAGACATACAAAGTTTCCGTGGAGAACACAGGCAGAATTTAAGACATGTTCAAATTGTTCGTATGCTATTGCGCTTTACGTCACACCGACACAGATAGGTCTAATTGCGACGATGGAACAGGAAAGGGTTAGGACTGAGAAGGAAGCGGCCGTGGCCTTAATTAAGGTACAGCCCCAGCATTTGCCTGGTGTGAAAATGGGAAACCACGGAAAACCATTTTCAGGGCTGCCGAGAGTGGGGTTCGAACCCACTATCTTCCGAATACTGGATACTGGCCGCACTTAAAGCGACTGTAGCTATCGAGCTTGGTAGTTCGTATGATCACCCTAATAAGTGTACAAATTCTCTGATTTTCATTTTCATTTTGTACCTGATTAACGAAATAAATCTCAAACAACAGCTTAGTTAATTCACTGACAATGATTGTAAACTTTTAGGTCTAACTTAAAATTTAACCAGCAGAATGTTTACTGAGCCGAGGGCAAAAGTTAGAAATGTTTACTAACGCCTATAAAGATTCTATCTTATTATTGCATGGATGTAGAGAAACATGCGTTCATTGTTGTCGGCCAGTAATCGATATAAATTAATGAGTGCATAACTAAACAGTTACTAAAGAGGTTAGGAAATTCGCGGTTATACTCCTAGATCACAGATAATATCTGTTCATGAAGTTATAGCGTTAATAAAAATTACCTAACTTAAATTAATATATGATTATCTTTTCATATTCATTCTGTAATACTGAAGCGTCGGTATGAAGTCATATTGACGTAGACATGAAATTGATTTACGTACTGTAATTCTTAAAAAAATGATATCTAGCATTTATTATTTTCTTAGGAAGGTGCTTTTAGTGTCGATCATACCATAATACAGTATCACATCACAATGGATATTATTTTCTGGTCTTCTAGTTCGGACATCGATATAAAAGGAAACAGAATAAGGTGGGAAATACGTTTAAAAATAAGGAAAGAAGATTGATTTCCAATACAGAGGTATACTCTATCAGAATCTCAGTAGGAAAGTACCGGTAAATGGCATTTAGAAATTCGAGTAAGTATGTGTGTGTGCCGGCGTTTCACGCGTTCCTAGTGGACCCCTCCACATGACTCCCCTTTCCCCGTATACCTGCCCCAAGAGGACACTCACTGCAGCACCACACGGTCACACGCTTAGGGACACTCTGATCACTTGTTTCTGGAGATCACTACTTTGTTACTCTTCTATCCGAGGCAAAGAGCTTCACGATATGTATCACCTGATGTAGTATTAACTAGAACACTCCACACTCTATCAACAAGACTTTACATGCTGCCTGGGAACTGATCACAAGTTAACTGCGCACAGTATAGCACTCTTCAACATTTGTTTCTAAACACGGTTTAAAAAATCTGCACACTGGTTGGGTATGTTAGGTCGTGTCGGGTGTAGGACGCCTGGCGTGCGACGCGTTCTCTTCCCCAGGCAGAACTGAGAGAGCGGGCGTGCCGGCCGGCTGACGAACGGGGCGCATAACGGCAAGCAGGGTTGCCTAGCTACCGCCTCCATGGCGCAGTCCCCGTCCGCCTGCCCTAGCTCCACTGGAGTGAGTGGACAACACAACATCATGACCTGCTTCTCACTCCACTCGTACAACACCTAATTCTCAACTTTCGATAAAGGGGAACAGAGTAATGTGTGCGAATGGAAAACATAAAAATGCTTTCAAACCATCCATTTACTAACCCCTTTCAGGTTATTCTGTCGGTCGTGTTTACGCTCCAGATAGTCTGACATGATTATTAAAAATACACAATATTCCATATTATAACATTATTTAATAAACAAAATCCATGGCACTAGGGGCTCCATGGGCTTTAGACTAACGAGCGACCACTGCTCAGACCGAAGACCTGCAGAGTACGAGGTAAAGAACGGTCAGTGCAACAAATCCTTTCGGCTGTTATTCTTGGCTTTCAGTACCAGGTCCGTTAACGTTCCACTTTTGTGTGATAACACCAGCCACGCATGCGAGATTCTATAATGTAACTATTAGGAGGTACTGGACCGTCCAGTTGTGGCTTGTTACCGATTGATATCCATCACTTTGAATAATCAAAAATCATTTGCAGTGAAAGTGGATTAAGAATGGAGGCGAGCTCTCATACCTCGACATCAGCCGCTTGACCCTGAATTCTTCTGTGCCGTACAAAATAGAATACAACTATGAGGGCCTACAATTTAAATAGAGTATATCAACATTTACAAATTCTAGAGGATGAGACGTAACAAAATGGAACTCTTCTGACAAATAATTCCCGAATATTTCTGAACCCTACTAAATATAAAAAAATTCACTTTTGTTCATCTAAAACTATAAGGAAGCATTTACAGGTAAGCTCCTATAAATATATTAGTGTTCATACTCTATTAGGGCCTGGGACATGATGGTTACGGGCCCCGTATACAGTACTTAGCAAGTGTTAAGTCTGTTGGATAACTTATGTGCCGGGCTGAGTGGCTCAGACGGTTAAGGCGCTGGCTTTGGGAGTCCACGTTGGCAGGATCGATCTGGTTCAATTCGGTAGTATTTCAAGGTGCTCAAATACGTGAGCCCCGTGTCGGTAGATTTATACGCACGTAAAAGAACTCCTGCGGGACAAACTTCCAGCACCTCGGCGTCTTATGTGACGGTGATATGTTGTTTCTTCTGCTAGTGACTTAACGTCACACTAACACATTTTTTGATTCGAATGGGAATGAAGCAGCCGTGCCAATACATAAGGTATAATCCCAGCATTTCTCAGGGGTTTAAATGACAGGGACCGGGCGAGTTGGTCGTGCGTTTAGGGGCGGGCATCTGTGAGCTTGTATCCGGGAGACAGTGGGTTCAAACCCCACTATTGGCAGGCCTTAAGATGGTTTTCCGTGGTTTCTCATTTCAACACCAGGCAAAACATGGAAACCATGGAAAACCACTTCAAGGATGGCTGGGGTGGGAATCGAAACCCCTCTACTCAGCTAACCTCGAGAGACTGAGTAGACCCCGTTCCAGCCCTCGTACTACTTTTGAAATTTCGTGGTAGAGCGGGGAATCGAACCCGGGATACCTGAGGTGGTAGTTATTCACACTAACCACTACACCTAGAGAAGAAATTATTATTATTATTATTATTATTATTATTATTATTATTATTATTATTATTATTATTATTAAGTGTACTCCTCCCCCAGGTCTACTCGTTGGCCCTTACGACTGTATCATGCTCTTTCTTTTAAAATAACATTTTTACAAGATAACACCTCCATGCAGTCTAATTTATGTAAATAAAAGGAAAACACTAATCTTTCTGTTCTTCTTCAGTTGCTCCTTTATCTGATTATTCATGTTCCATTTCGACTTTTAATTCAGCTCCCTTCTCAGGAAACTCTCTTTTGGCTACAATATCCCTTTTCTTATCTTGTTGTACTTCTTTTCTTCGTATGGGAGGCCACCGTGCCTTTAGGGAACATTCTGTTCTAGTATAAACTCATTAACCTTAAATATTTAGCCTCCCATAATTTGTTTCTTTATATTTTAGATTTCTTTTGTGTGTGTGTGTTCTTGGATTATCTTACAGTCATCCAGTTAAGAATAATCCACCCATTTACTCATCTTGCAATATATTACGTCCATTAAACCTAAAAGATAAACAAAGCCGTGTACTCTATGAAGGTCTTTGGAGGAGCAGAAAGTAACGACCTCGACTACCCGTAACCTCGGAAGTAAGTCGGATGTTGTGGTTGGTTCCGTGCCAAGCCATCTTGGCCCAGAGGAAGTGCGTCGTACTTATTCTCGGTGTAGGCTGAGAGAATCTTAGGTCTGTGTCCCTCTCCAAAAGTGGGAATCTTGTTTCTAATTAATACTTACACTTTCCGACGGAGAATCGAACCCACGTCCTTCCAGCCTCGACTAGGCATTCCTTAATGAAACCTAAACCTTTCAAAAATATCTCATAGTTGAAATTTTGTTCCAGTTATTTGCTGCAGTCAATGTAGAATTACCGGGCAAGTTGGTCGTGCGGTTGGGGGCGCGCAGCTGTGAGCTTGTATCCGGGAGATAGTGAGTTCGAAACCTACTGTCAGCAGCCCTGAAGAAGGTTGTCCGTGGTTTCCCATATTTCACACCAGGCAATTGCTGGGGGTGTACCTTAATTAAGGCCACGACCGCTTCTTTCCCACACCTAGGACTTTCCTATCCCATCGTCCCCATAAGGCCTATCTGCATCGGTGTGACGTAAAGCAAATTAAAAGACAAAAAAAGACATTTGCACTATAGGTTGCAAATTCGACGACTCAAATTTAAATCAATCAATCAATCAATCAATCAATCAATCAATCAATCAATCAATCAATCAATCAATCAATCAATCAATCAATCAATCAATCAATCAATCAATCAATCAATCAATCAATCAATCAATCAATAAATCAATCAATCAATCAATCAATCAATCAATCAATCAATCAATCAATCAATCCTGATCTACATTTAGGGCAGTCGCCCACGTGGCGGATTCCCTATTTCCCTATTCCCTTTTCTCAAATGATTGCAAAGAAATTCGAAAATATTGAGCACCTACCTTGGTAAGTTATTCCAATCTCTCTTCTTCCTGTAAACGAATATTTGCCTCAATATGTCCCCTTGAATTCCAAATTTATCTTCATAATGTGATCTTCCCTATTTTTAAAGGCACCACTCAAATTTATTCGTCTTCTAATGTCATTCCATGCCATCTCTCCACTGAAAGCTCGGAACATACCACTTAGTCGAGCAGCTCGTCTCCTTTCTCCCGAGTCTTCCCGGCGCAAACTTTGCAACATTTTTGTAACGCTACTCTTTTGCCGGAAATCACCCAGAACAAGTCGAGCTGCTCTTCTTTCGATTTTTCCAGTTCTCGAATCAAGTAATCCTAGTGAGAGTCCCATACAATGGAACCAAACTCCATTGGGGCCTTACCAGAGACGTATATGCCCCCTCCTCTACATCCTTACTTACAGCTCCGACCACATGATAGTGTGCTTTCCATAACAGCTGACATTCCGTCATTATAAAACACTCGCTCTAAATGGAAAACCACGGATTACACTTAGAGGAATTTCATCTTTACATTGAACAGAATTTCGTGATAAATTAATATGTCTTAACTTTGCCAAACAACAAATATAGGAAGTAAACGTACGGAAGTGGTACTTCGCTCTAGACATTATAGTCGTTTTACAGCCATCAAATCTACTACTGTACAACATTTCACACGCTAGTTTCGCGGTTTTCCCGAATTCCCAAGAAATATTAAATGACCTTTCGTCGTATTTCTGTGACATTTTCACGAATTAAAAAGGGTGACCAAAATGCGTCACAGATACACAAATAAAAATGGTGACATAATGAAATAAACAAATGCATTTTTAACAGGGTAGTTTACATACCGGAAGTCGTACGTGGCCTCGTATCATAACAGGCTCACAAGCCTCTCTCAATCCCTTATCTAACCATCTTGACAGATAGTGGCTTTACAAAACAAAATCTTCCTTTATTTTTCATTTGATATCATTCGCCTGAAAAAACGACAAGGTCATAAAAATAAATGCCTTCACACGTTCTCTTCCTCGCGAACCGAACGCGTTCATCAAATCACCGATCCGCACACGCAATAAAGTAATACGATTATGTTTTCTACTTCAACTGAAGGATTTCGGCATTATAATGAACGTCTATTGCCTGGATGTGAATCTATATCACGGTTATACATTTCGGAATACCGTTAATTTGACTGCTAATTTATCTCCATTTGGAGATGACGTTATATAGCCATCTCTGGCCAAACTACCTTCCCTTCTGGGGACTTAGTCTCTTCAACAAGTTTATAATATTAGTCTGAATGACGTGCGGTCGCCTTAAATTCACCGGAAACAATGCGGGAATTGCAAATGGCGTTGCGTGCTTTTGTAAATTTTTCTCCCACTACCATGCCATCCGCATTTACCGCCAAAAGTTTACTGACACTGTTTTCACCTCACAGAAAAAGTAATTATGGCTGATTATGACATAACACATAGTTGCTTTGTTTAGTAGCGGTGTTGATGATAAGCACTAAGGGTTTATTTTAACAAATTTGAGTCGTTAAATTAACTCACAGGCTAGGCAATATAATTTGGTCGATGTAACAGAGTTTAAACAAACAGGCGCTTCTTTCGACAGTTTTCCATCTGGAGCTATTTAGCGGTCTGAAGTCTTTGCCACTAACAACCAAATTGTTTGACTTACGTTTCCTGACGTTTACCACGGTGGTTTCATCGCCAATTCTTCTTAAAATGGAATTTTAACAAAAAATAATTCCGCCAAATTACTTCGTATCCCTGCACATTCTGCACGTGTGGATGACGTAATTTCTGTAGCGTGAGAATGAGAATCACCCCACCTGTTCTCCACGTGTCGTCTCTGGTCAGAAATAAAAATGCAACTATGGCTCCTCATGACCTGTAATTTATATGGTGCCTCATGTAATGAATTTAGGACTTTGGCTCCTTATATATATGTAAGCAAACATAAAGGTCCAATAATACTGCCTTGAGGAATTTCCCTCTTAATTATTACAGGGTCAGATAAAGCTTCACCTACTCTAATTCTCTGAGATCTACTGTGTTTTCTAGAAATATAGCAACCCATTCAGTCACTCTTTTGTCAAGACCTATTGAACTAATTTTTGCCAGTAGTCTCCCATGATCCGCCCAGGTCAATCGTGATACAATCCATTTGACCACCTGAATCCAAGACATCTGCTATATCTTGCTGGAGTCCTACAATTTGAGCTTCAGTGGAATAACCTTTCCTTAAACACGAACTGCGTTCTATCAAACAAATTATTCATTTCGCAAACATGATTAATATAATCAGAAATAATGCATTCCCAAAGCTTACATGCAAAGCATGTGAAACTGACTGGCCTGTATCTTTCAGCGTTATGTCTATCACCCTTTCATTTATACACATGGGCTACTATAGAAACTCCCCATTCATTTGGTATAGCTCTTTCATGAAAACAATAATTAAATAAGTACTTCAGATATGGTACTATATCTCAGCCAATTGTATTTTGGATATCCCCCGAAACCTTATCAATTCCAGCTGCTTTTCTAGTTTTCAATTTTTCTATCTTATTGTAAATATCGTTGTCATCATAGGTAAATTTTAATCTTTAGTATTAGTGACCCCCTCTAATTGGACATTATCCCTGTAACCAACAATCTTTACATACTGCAGACTGAATACTTCTGCCTTTTGAAGATCCTCGCATACACACTCCCCTTGTTCATTATTGATTTCTGGAATGTCCCTCTTGGAACCTGTTTCTGCCTTAAAGTGCCTATTACATACGCTTCCATTTATGTCTAAAATTTGTATGACTGGCAATTATGCTTGCCATCATGTTATCCTTAGAAGACTTCTTTGCTAGATTCAATTTCGTAATAATTTACCTCAATTTCTCCTTACTTCCAAAGCCATTTCTAACTCTATTTCTTTCCAATCTGCACCTTGTTAGTCTCTTTACTTCTATGTTGTAATATAGGGAGCCTTTGCCATGCCTTACCACCTTTAAAGGTACAAACATGTTTTCACATTCCTCAACAATTGCTTTAAACCCATTCCAGAGTCTGTTTACATATTTTATTTACCGTTTTCCACCGATTATTGTTACTTTTTAAAAACTCCCTCATGCCTGTTTTATCAGCCATATGGTACTGCCTAAGAGTGCTACTTTTAATGCCTTCCTTTTTATCACATTTATAACTACGACAAAAACAGCTTCTTGATCGCTAATACCATCTATTACTTCGGTTTCTCGATACAGCTCAGCTGGTTTTACCAGTAACACGTCCAGTATATTCTTCCCTCTTGTTGGTTCCATCGCTTTCTGAGTCAGCTGTCCTTCCCATATTAACTTATTTGTCATTTATTGGTAATGCTTCCTGTCGCTCCCATTACTTTCCCAACTGAAATTTAATAAATTGAGATCTCCCGCTACAATCAAATACCTTTCCATATTGTTTCCCACATAGCTATCTTATTAAATAATTCTGAATCAGCGCCAACGTTACCCTTTCCCGATCTCTCCAAAAATATCCCGACTCCGCTTACGGGAGCGGGACAATAATCTTCACATATTTCTGGCTCCTTGGTTGGGTGGTCAGTGTCCTGGCTTAGAGGCCTAGGAGGCCCAGGTTGGATTCCCTTCTGCTTCTTGGGATTTTAAACAGCTAATTAGCTTGTCTCAGAGAATGGGTGTTTGTGCTGTCCCCATTTCTGAAATTCACACACAACACTACCCTCCACTAGAATAACACGCATTTTCCTATATATAGCAGTCGCAGCCCTCCCTCATCATCGAGACTCCCTTACAAAGGCCACACAAGTCTTAAAAAGTCACACGAAATTATTATCGTCCTATATCATAACTAAGGAATAAAGTAGCTTAAAATGCCATTCCTATTCATTTCAGAAGATGAGTTTTCTGGTTTATTACTTCAACTCCTAGTTAATGTATCTGACACATGGATCTCAACTACTTCCTTACAAATCTTAACTCGTATTAATTACAAATACACCTAACATATCGATCAGCATGACTCTACACACAACTTAAACCGACCAAGGAGGTTTCGGGGTATGAGTCGTGTAGCTGTCAGCATGCATTTGATAGCCTCAAACCTGGCTATTCGTTGTTTCCTATGTAAATAAAATGTCAACAGAACCTGAATATAATACGAATTGTGTGAACAGAAATATGAATAAGTTACACATCCGTAAAATAAGTCACAATTTATTTCCATTTCTCTTAATATGTAATTGTGTGGCAAATTACAAAAATGATAAATTTTGTTAAGCCATAATTCATTTAAGGTATACCGTGTGAGACCGCGGTCATTGGTGGTTTGATGGTAGATTCTCCTTTGCCACACACCAGGTAAAAAGTGCAAGCTTCAGTACGGTATGGAATGAAAACTAAAAGCAATGGCATACTGATAGAAAAAAAGTGCATTTGTGAATTGGATGTAGTTGTCCATCTAATAGCCTACGCTTTCCAGTAAATTGCTGGCTTGGGTCGCCGTGGTATCATAGGTTAAGTGGGGTGCTGCTAATACAACTGCGGATGGTAAGTGAGTTTGAATCCCACTTGAGCCTGATAATTTTATTCACATTTTGTTCTTCGAGAATCATCCGAATACCCTCACGTCGTGGGTTATTTATTTATTTACTGGTTGTCGTCTGTATGGAAATCTTTTTTGGTACAGGTGCTGTGGTTCCTGTGCTTTCCGTCTTGCTTCACCGCAGATGAGGAACATGTCAACATACTCATCTGTTGAATACATAGCGAAGAAATGACCAGCACTGCTATGTTATACCAAGTGTCAGGCCAGTACACATTGAACATGCATGTGGCACGAATGATCATGTATTTGATCCTCAAAGCTTAAAATATGAATAAAAATATTTAGCGTTCATGGGATTCGAACCCATTTACCAACGGCACATACATCAGTCCCTGGAACCGCGGTTACACCTTACACTCGTTTCCCAGAAAACATACTGGATGTACATATAATTCCGCTTCTGTAATTCACTCACATTTCCTATCAGTACACTCTTGTTTTTAGCGTTAATTTCGTATTCTAGTTAAGCTCATAACTTGCCTATTCTAGCTGCGCTAACCGATTGCGCGGTCTGTGGTCAGTGGACGTCAATGTATCCAGTACGCTGATAAGTACACCTAATCCACTACTTGATACTGTCAAACAATTCATGTTCAGTAGCTTCGGGTGATCACATCCATTTCCACGGCTAAATGTTTAGCATACTGACCTTTGGTCCAGAAGGTCTCGGATTCGATTCCCAGCAGGGACGGGGATTTTAACCTTAATTGGTTAATTCCAATGGCCCGAGGGCTGGGTGTGTGTGTCGTATTCAGCATTAGAAATCGTCCTGGATAGGGCCCTCACATTCACAGACATGCAGGTCGCCTAATAGGCCGTAGTGTTAAGTACTGGAAATAGTCGTGTGTGAATTTGTATATGATGATGCTAGATTTAGAATGTTAAACTAGTAGTATTTCTTGTAATATTTTCTTCCCACGAAATTGCTTGTTGTACTCTTGTTGTTTGTTTGTTGGATAATTATGTCAAATTTACTTTATTATTACACTACTCTAAGTGACCATTGCCACTGGTATATTTCCCATTTGCGACATATTTGTTAATAATACTAATAATAGCAATAATACTTTCTTTCTTTCTTTCTTTCTTTCTTTCTTGAAGCGGTAGAGGTGGGATTCCTCGCTGAGTCCGAGGGAAGAACCAACCCAGGAGGATAAACGGATTAAGAAAGGAAAAACGAAAGAAAATATATTTCTCAGCAACCTCAATATGGGAGCCTTACTATCGTTTTCCCTACTAACTATTTTCGGAGACACCAAGATGCCAGAATTTTATCCATAGGAGCTTTACGTTCTAGTCGATCTACAAGCACGAAGATGGCGTAGTTGAGCATCTTTAAGCACCACCGGACTGAGCAGGGATCGAACCCGCCCAATTAGACTGAGAAGGCAGCTGCATCTAATATCTCAGTCACTCTACCAGGCTTGCGAGGGAGCGAGCTACACAGTAGTGTGGATAAGGTTCTCCAAAACTCAGACCATTTTCACCCTAGCGTACCATTTTCAAATATAAGCGACGTCATGGGTTCAATAAAGTGGGTGGAGTGTTCTGTCATTGCTCTGGCACCGTGTAAAGCCTCGCCAGCCACTATGTTTATGTACTTTGGCTCGGGCCAGGGCATTATCTCCTGCCCCAGCACTTAACTAGCACCAGGTTAATACGGGAGATAATTCAAAACATTATTATTTTTCTTTTGGCTGTACATTCGCTCGGAACAGATGTTCTATCATTAACGATAGGTCTTCACATCACGAAATATTTTTGCAGTAATTGTTTCAGAATCTTTACATTTCAAACTATTATTATAACAACCACGCACGTTCTTTATAAACTATTCCACTTCTAGCCTTCAAACAAAGAATATCAGTAATAATAATAATAATAATAATAATAATAATAATAATAATAATAATAATAACGTGTGGCTATTTCTAGCCGAGTGCAGCCCTTGTAAGGCAGACCTTCCGATGAGGGTGGGCGGGATCTGCCATGTGTAGGTAACTGCGTGTTACTGTGGTGGAGGATAGTGTTATGTGTGGTGTGTGAGTTGCAGGGATGTTGGGGACAGCACAAACACCCAGCCCCGGGCCGTTGGAATTAATCAATCCAGGTTAAAATCCCCGACCCGGCCGGGAATCAAACCCGGGACCCTCTGAATCGAAGACCAGTACGCTGACCAATGAGCCAACGAGTGGGACTGAATATCAGTAATATAACAATAATGAATATAATATTATACGAGAACCTAAATATGGAATTCTTCTTTCCTTTCTCTACATCAGCAATCGAGCATAATCAGATATAAATTAATTCTACCCTAAAAATGTCAGGAGAAACCGCCATAAAAATGATTTCGGATATTTAGATACCAAACTTGTTATTTGTGCTGTCAAATATGAAAGGTTCTAAAATATACTTTAATAGGGAAGATAGGAAGGGACAGGCAAGGAAGAGGCAAAGAAAAAAAAATCAAATTTCAACCATAAAACACTACTAACTATACGTCTTCCTAATATGAAATTTCTTTTTGTACTGATTTTTAGTTGTTATCTGACTTTATTGATCGTTGATAGAATGAGAAGAAGTATCACTTGGCGAGAATTATTTTCAGACTGATGAGACTGGAGTGTCTTTAGTGATCACAGATTTCCGTGCATCTCCATGGAAGGACACTGACGGTGGTAAGTGATATATAAACAGACACGTCCTCCATGTCGTAAAATAACACGATTTGTGGGACGTGGATTAGATCAGTGCCCTCTCTTGACGGACGAATTACTAGTACTGCATATTCAGGAAGTTATGGATTCAGGGCTTCCATATTTTGTCTACAGTTTGTTAGCAAAATTGCTCCGGCAAATTCCAATATATTGTATTTTCACGTTTTGAATTGGATTTAACCATGTGTAAGAAGAGACATATCGTCGGTTTTGAAAGGAACCCTTAAGAGTCACTAAGTGACAAAACTGCAGTATATACTACATTATTCGGTATAAGTACGCAGAAAATGGCTTTAAAGATGTGACGTTACAGATTTCAACACTTAGTACCTACTGCAATTCTTTAGTGTTGGATCAGATTTCGATCCGAAAGGCGGGATTGTGTTTCTTGAGTCAAATTGACGAATTTTATGAAAGAGGCTGCGTAGTAGAGGCGGTAAAGACGTGGTTGGTTCGCTCGGAAAGAAATGTGATTGATTCTCATCAGAAAGTTGAGAAATTTAGAAACGAAATTTATATTTATGCAAAGACATGTGGCATTGAAGTTCACACAGCCAATCACAGGTTAACTTCAGGGAGTAAAGGCGGTGGGGCAAACTATACCATTTCGAGCCGAGGTTGCGGATGGTGGAGGTCTTTGCTTTCAATTCTTAAGGAGTCGTTAACATCTTGTGCACAGATGGCTTTCCTTTGCTTTGTTTTAATGTTGTGGTGGACTGAGACCTTGCATGGAATCCGAACCAGTGTGACGTAATTCTAATTTCGAAAATCGCAAGTTTCCTTCAAAGTGGAGCAACCTCGATGAGAAGTTAGAGACAAATTCACCACGGAATTACCATCCGCCAAGAATGAAGACTAGGGAGTCTTAGCAGGCACGTGTCTGAAGAATTAGGAATATGTATGTAAAGTGTTGAAGTATGAAAGCACTAAAATATTCTTAACACCTTATAGTGCAGCAGTGTTACATGGACCGCAAACAACATTCTTGCATTCATGGGAAGTCTTCTATTCGTAGCTGAGATTGATCGAAAAGCCATCGTCTGCCGCGGTTTGCTGATGCTACAAGCCGTGGGTTCCTTTTAGGCCACGAAAAGAAAGAACCGACAAAGTAATATTGAAACTGATGTCTACATAAGAAAGAGAGGAGCTGGTGTAAGGCAATATATACGAACGTACATGCATGGACACACAAGAGAACTTTCACAAGTACGCGAATCCATCTCCATCTCCTGAAATAGAAACGTCAGGGAATACAGTTCACTACCACTCTACACCTAAAATGTTTCCTTCGTTTATATACAGTACATCGGAGGCTCGAGGTTTATTGTTCTGGACGAATGTGCCTTAATTACGCAAAGCTCAAGACGAAATACTAAAAAGAAAAAAAAATGGAAAGCTTTTATGAAACGTATACGATTTTTACGAGAATTTCTGAAATAAATAAATAAATAAATAAATAAATAAATAAATAAATAAATAAATAAATAAATAAATAAATAAATAAATAAATAAATAAATAAATAACATGAAATAGATTTGAATGTGTGTTCATGCTGGAATCTTGAATGCAGAATGCCAATTTCTCTGGACGGAGGCGTTAAGCACAGTTCCGATGGAATGATGCCCTTTGATTCTCAATGACGCACTAGTACAGTAGTAAATAGATTAAGATATATTCCCTTCTTCCCATTCAGTCCTTGTCTTTCACAGTATTCGTCCGAAAAGCTTGGCATTCTGTTTCAAGTTTCTAGTGTTGTCACTTTTCAAATGTTTCCATAGGTTAAGCTCTTCATGTTCCTTCAAATGCTGCATGAGACGCCGGAGAGAAATAACATTGCCTAATGACAGGGTTCTTTAGCCCATTAGTGCTCAAATATTCTTACATGTGATGGATGATCTTTCCATTGTTGTTGTTGTTGTTGTTGTTTGAGTCATCAGTCCATAGACTGGTTTGATGCAGCCCTCCATGCCACCCTATCCTGTGCTAACCTTTTCATTTCTACGTAACTATTGCATCCTACATCTGCTCTAATCTGTTTGTCATATTCATACCTTGGTCTACCCCTACCGTTCTTACCACCTACACTTCCTTCAAAAACCAACTGAACAAGTCCTGGGTGTCTTAAGATGTGTCCTATCATTCTATCTCTTCTTCTCGTCAAATTTAGCCAAAGTGATCTCCTCTCACCAATTCGATTCAGTATCTCTTCATTCGTGATTCGATCTATCCATCTCACCTTCAGCATTCTTCTATAACACCACATTTCAAAAGCTTCTATTCTCTTTCTTTCTGAGCTAGTTATCGTCCATGTTTCACTTCCATACAATGCCACGCTCCACACGAAAGTCTTCAAAAACATCTTTCTAATTCCGATATCAATGTTTGAAGTGAGCAAATTTCTTTTCTTAAGAAAGCTCTTCCTTGCTTGTGCTAATCTGCATTTTATGTCCTCCTTACTTCTGCCATCGTTTGTTATTTTACTACCCAAGTAACAATATTCATCTACTTCCTTTAAGACTTCGTTTCCTAATCTAATATTTCCTATATCACCTGCCTTCGTTCGACTGCACTCCATTACTTTTGTTTTGGACTTATTTATTTTCATCTTGTACTCCTTACCTAAGACTTCATCCATACCATTCAGCAACTTCTCGAGATCTTCTGCAGTCTCAGATAAAATAACAATATCATCGGCAAATCTCAAGGTTTTGATTTCCTCTCCTTGGACTGTGATTCCATTTCCAAATTTCTCTTTGATTTCCTTTACTGCCTGTTATATGTAAACATTGAAAAGGAGAGGGGACAAACTGCAGCCTTGCCTCACTCCTTTCTGGATTGCTGCTTCTTTTTCAAAGCCCTCGATTCTTATCACTGCAGACTGATTTTTATACAGGTTGTAGATAATTCTTCGTTCTCGGTATCTGATCCCTATCATCTTCAGAATCATAAATAGCCTGGTCCAATCAACATTATCGAATGCCTTTTCTAGATCTACGAATGCCATGTACGTGGGCTTGTCCTTCTTGATTCGATCCTCTAAGATCAGACGTAAAGTCAGGATTGCTTCACGTGTTCCTACATTTCTTCTGAAGCCAAATTGATCTTCCCCCAACTCAGCTTCCATTAGAGCTACGAAATCATTTCGAGTGGACGTGATAGCCGAGTAATATTGCATTGGCTCCTCATTGAAACAGCTGCCTTTTCATTCCTGACCAAGGGTTCTGAGAGGAAAAGTCACGACCCTTTTATTCGGATTCCATGTAAAACTGGAGGCCGCATGGTTACGATTGTGATATCAACCGTCAAATGAAACCTTACAATACCTTAAAATAATTATGTCGTTTGTAGTTTTATGAACAATATATAGTATGTGTTTGTTCTGGTGGGTTATTTAGTGCAGCAAGAGAATCTCATCCCTATACGTCTTTATAATTTATAAAAAATACATAACTTGCAAGCTAACAAATGTTAATCATCATCATCATCATCATCATCATCATCATCATCATCTTCTTCTTCTTCTTCTTCTTCTTCTTCTTCTTCTTCTTCTTCTTCTTCTTCTTCCCCTTCTTAAACAGTGTTCAATCTTGGGATTAGTTTGTAATAGTTTTCTAAGTCTTGTTGGCAAGTCTTTTCAGATCCGTGTACTTACGTCAATGTAGATTCCTCATTAGAATACCAATTCCTTTCCTCTACAACGGGGTGAACAAGTACTGTACTTCATGCTTCTTAATATGTCCATCCCAGATATATCTTTTCTCCTCTAACAAGCTAAGTAGTGGTTGTATCTCAGCAGAATAGAAACGTGTAGACAATAATAGCAATAGATCTGAATAGGTTTAAAGAATTAAACGGTGAGATTGAATCGTATTTTACGGGTTTTACTGTCGAGTGAAACCATAGTTTGATCTTCGGGATTAGGCAAATGTTTACGGCATGGAGTCCGATGGAATAATTTATGTATAAGTACCTCCAGTCGCGTACTTTCAACACAGAATTAGTGCGGTCTTCCTGAAATATTCATTATCAGATGAAGAGACACATACGTTAATTTATTTATTTCTCACATCGAAACACTCTATTGAAGCCGCTGAAATGAACTGAATGAACACTGATTTGATCTTGAATTCTGATGTCTCGTCGCCATAAGACCTATCTGTGTCGGTGCGACGTAAAGCCCCTAGCAAAAAAAAAAAAAAAAAAAAAAAAAAAATTCTGATGTCAAAATGAGATAATAATTGTTTTCGAACTGATTTCCTAAAAATTTGTTTCTTCAACATGGAATTCTAAGGGAAAGTACCTACTCATAGATCATAAATAAATGAATGACAGTAAGCATCAGGCTCCTTGACTGAATGATCAGCGATGCGACTTCGGTTCGGGTTTGATTCCCAGCTGGGTCGAGGATTTTAGCCACTTCACGTTGATTGTTGTGGCTCGGAGAATAGGTATTTAGGTTTGTCTCAATACAGACTTCTTCATATACACACAACAGATCGCAACTGTCAACCACAACAGAAACATTTAATAGTCGAATACATCCATATACAGTTGGCCTCAGGGAGGGCATCCGACCGCAAAACATAGGCAAGTCCGCATGTCTGACACAGTTCGTACCCGCAACCACACTACAGCCGGGAAAAGAAATGGCAGAAGAAGAATAGGAAGAATAAGAATAATACAATAATAATAATAATTGTTACCGTGTTTTTGTGGTAGTTATGCATGAAAGAAGGTGCTGGGTGGTGAATAGGTCTCAAGCTACTAAAGTGAAATTAATTTTAAAATTTAACAAGGTTATATTTTCTTTTCAAAATTAGGTAACAACAAATAGAACAGGTACTTAGTAGCCGAAACACGACTGAAAAATACATTTACATAGGTACCCCATTTGGGGCTTCAAAAGTCAGAAACATAATTCTTGAGCAATGAGCCCAACCTTACAATGAACATCATACAACAAAGGGGCCGAAAACCCCCAAACATGCCAGAAACATTTGCTTCCAATTACACCCAAAAGCCTCCTTGAGGCAGAAACACAATTTTCAAGAAAGGGTAACTTCCCCCTAAAATACAAGCCTATCATAGGCCACTCCGAACTCCACCTTTAAGCTGTCCTCCAAGGACATATACACAGGGGTAAAATACCCAACCTACTGAGGTCTGTTAAATGACAAGAAGGTTAATGCATGACCTCTAAAATACAATTTGAGAGGAGGCGAACTTGCACTCCCAATACACTTTGCTTAAGACCTACTTGGCCCTAGGCCGTAAATACAAGGGCTAATCCCATACTAAAGAGGTGACTTAAGAAGAGAACAATTTGTTTTACGTTAACGAAGAATAGGTTGAAAAAACGAAGTTCACCTCACAACAATATGAGTGGGAGCTCGAGAGGGTTAGCACTCTCTATCCCAGTATGAAGCTTTAAAAGAGAATATATGAAAAGAGTAGTTACATTTTAGGAAAAGGTTACATGGTTGAACGCTTAGAACCCGCCCCGAAAGTTAAACTGCTGAGCTAGCAAAGAAAGAAGTTATAAATCGGCCATTACCTTGTTGTTGACCGCTGCCGAAGAAAGAGGCGCTTCCCGCCCCCTGCTATGTACTTAATACACTGAAAGATGGAACAGAAGTGGCGCAGAGACCCAAAAATCAGCAGTTTATATCCTCTCGCGGAAGGTTCTAGGCGTTAGGGGAATGAAAACACCCGCCCACAATAATTTTATTGGCTAGGGTACAGAAACATATCCAAGTTGGGGGAAAATACATCGGATTGGTCGGAAATTACTAAAAGAAATTCGGGATTGGATAAACCTAAAACAAGGGGAAAAAGAGGGGTATACAGCCAACTTAAACAATAACAGAAGGAAATTTAACAAGAAACAAACATTTGAAATAAAAATTTCTCCAACAAATTAGTTCTTTGACTCCGCACTAGGGTGCACTATTGTTGATCTTCAGTAGTGTCCTCTAGGAGAGAAAGTTCACACTTCTTACTTCAAGCGAAACAAAAACACATCAAAAATGACACAGTTCAAAAACTCAAAATTTTCCACGTGGTGACATCTTCTGAGAAGGTAAAGAATTAACAGCGTAGATAAAGTTCAGACTTCCTCCAGCAGAGGAGTTTCACCTGGCGCAATTTTTAAATTAGCGGCGTGGAGGTGTACCGCCCGGTACAATAATAATAATAATAATAATAATAATAATAATAATAATAATAATAATAATAATAATAATAATAATAATAATAATAACAATAATAATAAAGATTATTAATACAAGCGTATGCTCCGTGGACATTACAATATAGGGAAGAATAAAAATCTTCATCAGGACAGAATCTAACAGAGTCTAACAAACATCTCCAATATTTTTACGATGACTACATCACGAAATTCCAACCAACTGCTTATGGACATTCAATTCAATTCAATAACATCGTATTATATATTCAGTGAAAACAGAACCATTATAAGAACATTGTGGTGACTGGATTCGGCTTTATTGCTGTAAATTCCTATTCCATTGACACAAATGTCGTATACCGGATACACCAATAACAGTTCTGGAACAAATCAACATGCTACACCCTGATCGATTACTGTTTGCGTGAAACTTTCTGTGACTAAGCGAGTTTATAAATGAAAAATAACAACAGATGCCGGTTCATGTTGATTTAGAAATAACATTTGCTTGATAATACCACATTGTACTAGCATGATAATCAATTCCTTGTTTCAATCAGTCATCGTTCAATCATCTTTGATCTGCATTTAGGACAGTCGCCCAGGTGTATATTCCCTATCAGTTGTTTACCTAGTCTCTTCTTAAATTATTTCAAAGTGCTTGGAAATTTATGGAACATTTCCTATGACCACTTATTCCATTTCCTAATTCCTTTTCTAATGTATGTATGTATGTATGTTTGTTTGTTTGTTTGTTTGTTTGTTTGTTTGTTTAGTCCTCAGCCCGAAGGTTGGTTGGATCCTCAACAGTTCTGCCATCAGCTGTCATAGATGGCCTAGGCATCACTGAAGAGGCGTACTAGGGAAATGAGGAGTGAGGTAGTTTCCCGTTGCTTTCCTCACCGAGCCAGAAGTTGCTATTACACATCAGTCTGCCAAGCCCACTGAAATGCATTCACCAACTGACCCTATGAGCAATATTTTCACACCATTCATAGCAGGGACTGGCTGCAGAAGGAATGGCATTACTAGCATCACTCATACCTCAGTCACTTTCATTTTGTCAAAGCCAAGGACAAAGCTGAGACAGATCAATGAAAGTAACAAAATTGCTCTAGCCCATACCAGAAGACACAGTGCACTGTAAACACTAGGTCCCGCCAGCAAAGGCACCCTTTTCTAATAAAATAACATTTTCCCGAATTTGTCCTCTTGAATTCCAAATTCATATTATGATCTTTCATATCTTCCCTACTCAAGCCTATATGTAAACTAATGTCATTCCATGCCATCGCACCACTAATAGCTCAGAACACCCCACTTATTTATTTTAAAATGCTATTTGTTCGGGGCGTCGATCTATAAAGATCTTTTGGCCCTACTTGCACCATGTGATATGAACCTCCGTGTAATTGGAATGGAGGAAGTGTAGAGTGTTGAAAGTGAGGAAAGGAACGTTAAGGACGACACAAACACCTAGTCCCCAGGCCAGGGATATTAATCATTTACAATTAAAATCCCCTGACCCAGGCGGGAATCGAACCCAGGGGCCGCCTGGTGACAGGCGAACGCGTTGCCCCCTACACTGCGGGGCCGGACAACACCCCACTTAGTCGGGCAGCTCGTCCCCTTACTCCTAAGTCTTCCCTGCCCAAAGTTTACGTTTTTTTTTGCTATTTGTCATACGTCGCACCGCGACAGATAGGTCTTATAGCGACGATAGGGTAGCAAAGGCCTAGAAATAGGAAGGAATCGGACGTGGCCTTAATTAAGGTACAGCCCCAGCATTTGCCTGGTGTGAAAATGGGAAACCACGGAAAACCATACTCAGGGCTGCCGTCAGTAGAGTTCGAATCCACTATCTCCCGGATGCAAACTCACAGCTGCGTGACCATAACTGCACGGCCAACTCGCCCGGTTTACATTTTCTTAATACTACACTTTTGTCGGAAAGCACGCAGAACGAATCGTGCTGCTTTTCTTTGGGTCTTTTCCAAATCATGTATGAAGTAATTCTGTTGTGGGTCACAGACACCTAAACTCCTATAAACGCCTTTTTTTTTCTATTTGCTTCACGTCGCACCGACACAAATAGATATTATGGTGACGATGGGATAGGAAAGGTCTAGGAGTGGGAAGGAAGCGGCCGTGGCCTTAATTAAGGTACAGTCCCAGCATTTGCCTGGTGTGAAAATGGGGAAACCACGGAAAACCATCTTCAGGGCTGCCGACAGTGGGGTTCGAACCTACTATCTCCCTAATACTGGATACTGGCCGCACTTAAGCGACTGCATCGCCTTTCATTAACGGTATTTGTGTATACAGAATATTTTATACCCATTTGGTTACCGAAGCATTCCTTTTATACACGTTTAAGCAAGAATTGAGTGTTCATTTCCAAATTTCGCGCTCTGTAGTGTGAAGACGCCAGTAATCTTTCTAGAACCTTTGAAAACCCGTGCCCATCTAATTATATCAAATTATATGTGACAGATATACATCTATTAGTACATACGCTTTCCAAGAGCAGAACAGATTAATAAGCAAAATTGGCTTACTGGAGGAAGTCTGAGAATTCCTACACAATGAATGACAAATTTACGCAAAATGTTCTAAATTTCTCTATATTTTATTAACATATTAATGCTGTAAGTCATAGCTGAGCGCTTCGATAAGCCTGGGTGTAAACAGTTCCTTGACGAACTAAACGCACACTGTTCCTGATGAAATTTCTCTAAGTTTGGGAAATTGTTAACTTTTTTTTGGTTTCATATAAAGTGATTGGGATGTCTCGTTTGACCGTCAGTTCCATGTACTATATAGTGTAAGTTGTGTGGTAAGTTTTGCATGGTAAATTGCTTCCATGGGATGTCTGATACTGGTGTCTTTGCGACTAATAAGGGTTACTTTTGGGAAGGAAGTGATAGTACCCGCTCACTTGGAGTTGGAATGTGACTAAGGAAACCTAATTTTAGGACGGTCAATAAATTTGTAATACATTTAATTGCTTAATTATAAAATTTAGTTTTAGGTAGACCATATTCGAACACACTAGAATGCAATATGGAAGCTACACTTTATCTTCTTCTCTTTTCTTTCTTTCCTTCACCTCCATTTCTTTTTTTAATCCCTTATCCGATTCTTAGTTTATGGACAAGGATTTTCATTTTATTCCAGATTTGCAATGAACGACGGACGTGGTAGACCTGAAATTCATTTAATTTAGCCACGTACGATTTCAATTAATTATTTTGATAATACGAAGCCTTCGAAATGACACAGCATATGTAAAAAATTAAAGGTTTATTTGCGTTGATTTTAGAAATGTTTATATGAGATGTATATACGCGAAAGTTACTTGCTTCGAAATATTTCATTGTTTATACGGTATTCCACACGTGATCGGACGCGAAAGAAACATTTCTAGCACGCAGAGTGCATTGCATCTTCACTGACATGCAGTTTTTGAAACCTGGACCACAGAGAAGCCTAGAACATTAACAAATGTCGCTGTTCGAGGGAGCTTAGATAATTAGTCTGTGTGATAGCGAGTTATCTTCAGGACTGTAGCCGCAGATGTTTGTGGGCATGTACACTCAGCCGCATAAAAACTGGCCGGCAAAGAAATATTCAATTTTATACATTCTCGCAACGCGAGGATATTCCTAAACTGTGGATAGCTGGCGGCCGAAGAGGTGCTATTGGAATCCTCCACCCACTCAAGATGTTCATCCTACTTCAAGCAAGAGGATTTTGAAAGAAAGTAATCTTCTGCAACGGTTCATAAAGAACAGAACACCTTGAAAGACTAGAGATAGGAAGTTCATATTCGCAGGACATGTTCATTAGTATGTTCTGAAGAAACGATTTGCAGTTCAGTCACCTAGGTTCAGCATGTGTCCTATTCACTAGTAGGCACTAGATCCTACATGGGCACTGATAACTTGTTCCATGCGTGATGGCATGGATTTGTATATGGCACGAATGGCGTCCTCGGGTATAGCCACCCTTGCAGCATTCACCTGGTTCCACAGTTCATTTTTGGGGGTTGGCACTGGGTCACAGCCCCGCACACGTCGTTTCACCATATCCCACATATTTTCGACAGCCGACAAGTCCGGTGATCGCGCTGGCCAGTGCAACAGTCTGACATCCTGTGACAACAAGAAGGTACGTGTTCGTGCAGCAACATGTGGTCACGCATTTTCCTGCTGACATATGGCGTTTGGGGTGTAGTGCATACTGTCATTCACGTAGGTCAAACTGGTCACAGTGCCCTGGACACGCACCAACTGTGATTTGTGGTTGTTCCCAATAGCACCCCACACCATAAGGCCTTGAGTTGGCGCTGTATGTCTTGTGCGAATGCAGTCAATGTGATGCTCCCCCCCCCCCCGCCCTCCGTCTGCGGCAAACCAAAATGTGGCCATCATTTTCCAACAAACAAAACCTGGATTCGTCCGAAAACACTATCGGCTGTCATTCTTGTCCCCAGTGAGTCGTTCCATTCACCATTGCAGTCTACCATATTTATGCACATTATTCAAAGGTAAGCGGAGAAGTGTACGACGCGCCGGTAACCCAGACCGTAATAAACGGCGACGAACTGTCACTCTTGATAGTGTACGATGCGTTACACTGTTCCACTGTTACGCCAGATCCCAGGAGGACGCACACCTGTCCTGCAATGCCATTCGAATGAGGTGTCGATCCTCTCGGGGAGTGATGTGGGTGGTGTGTTCAACGGCCTTCTGTGAACCATTCTGTACAAACCCGTTGCACTCCCGGCACACTTCGTCCCACATGAGTAGAAATTTCCCGTTTGGATGCATCACATTCTCTCATGCCAATAATGCGACCTCTTTCAAACTCACTCATTTGACGGTACGGTTCTTGTATACGCTTGCAAGGCATCCTGCACGTATGTTCAAGTCACACATCAATTACCTTCGATTTATAGCGACAACGAGAGCCGCAGGCGCACTTTACCAGTCGGTGGTGGTACGCAGAGATATCAATGTGGACCTTGAACCTGAGATCCGACATGGTTCAAATGCTAATCATTTCTTCAGAACATACTAATGCACATATTCTGTGATAATGAACTTCATATCTCTAGTCTTTCAATGCGTTCTGTTTTTTTATAAACATGAGTGTAGTTTGTTAGGAAGAAGCGCAAGAAGTCAAAAGCCGGGCTGAGTGGCTGAATGAAGATGCTCAAATACGCCAGCCTCGTGTCTGTAGATTTACTGGCACACAAAAGAACTCGTGCGGTACTAAATTGCGGCACCTCCGCGCCTCCGAAAACAAAAAAAAGTAGTTCGGTGGAATTTAATTATTATTATTATTATTATTATTATTATTATTATTATTATTATTATTATTATTATTATTATTATTATTTATGAAGTCAAAACATAAATGCGATTTTTACCCCCCCCCACGTCTTTTGATCAGCTCTGTTGTAAAATTTCCATTCCTGACTCTGGGTCACTTTCCGCGCAATAGGGACACAAGATACATTTTCACACTTCCATACAACGTTATTCTATTTACACTCACAAATCCATTCAACACTTTGAAATATTTTAATTCTAAAACCAGACATTGGAAACGAAAGAAAGAAAACTTTCAAATCTCTCTTTTTGCCTTACAAGTAAGAGTTTTGACTTAATGTGTTTTGCTTGTAAACCTACGACATTCAGTATGTTCAAATTATTTGACATCAAAAACGAAGAGTACAGGAGGAAAAGCATCCTAACAATGTAAAAAGGGATGTTTTAAATAAAACGACAGAAGTGGAATTTGTTTTATAAATTGCATTGTGGTTTCTTTGCAGACCACTCCAAACTTGCCAAAAACATGATGGAGTGTCTGGATTGCTTTATTGTACAGCTATATGAATAAAGATGAAAGTCTATTATAATTTGCAGTTACAATTGATAGCCAGTTAACAAGAGAGTTCGATGGAATATTTTGCACAAAAGTGACAATGAAATGTCATGTCAGGCAATGAAAGGGTACACAACAATAATTTATCACGTTGCGTTTGCATATCTTTTATTCCTTCCTAACATTTCTTCAGCAGCCCTGCTGACTTCATTTTTCGTGACTATCCACTCTTCCTCTATTGTGTTTCCTTCAGCCTTTTCATTTAGTTTCATTTAGTCCTTTTGCAACATGTTCCTTGAAACAATTCCTCACACTCTTTTCTTTCAACTTGTCTAGATCCCATCTTTTTGCGTTCTTTCCTTTCTTCAATTTCTTCAACTTCAGATGGCATTTCATGACCAACAAATTGTGGTCAGAGTCCACGTCAGCTCCTGGGAAAGTTTTGCAATCCAACACCTGGTTTCTGAATCTCTGCCTAATCATAATGAAGTCTATTTGATACCTTCCAGTGAATAACTGAGGAGATACTAGACCTGATTGATGAACAACGAAAATACAAGAATGCTAGAAATGAAGAGGGCAGAAAAGAATACAGGCGATTAAAGGATGAAGTGGATAGAAAGTGCCAGATAGTTAAGGAAGAATGGCTGAAAAAGAAGTGCAAGGATGTCGAAGGTTGTATGGTCCTAGGAAAGGTAGATGCTGCATACAGGAAAATCAAGGAAACCTTTGGAGAAAGGAAATCTATGTGTATGAATATTAAGAGCTCAGATGGAAAGCCACTTCTAGGGAAAGAAGACAAAGCAGAAAGATGGCAGGAACATATCCAACGTTTGTATCAAGTTAAAGATGTAGATAATTTGGTTCTGGAACAAGAAGAGGCGGTTGATGCTGATGAAATGGGAGACCCAATTTTGAGGTCAGAGTTTGACAGAGCTGTGAGTGACCTAAATAGGAACAAGGCACCTGGAATTGATGACATTCCCTCAGAATTACTGACTGCCTTAGGAGAAACCAGCATAGCAAGATTATTCCATTTAGTGTGTAAGATGTATGACACAGGAGAAGTCCCATCCGATTTTCGGCAGAATGTTGTTATACCTATTCCCAAGAAAGCCGGTGCTGACAGGTGTGAAAACTATCAAATCATTAGTTTAGTTTCTCATGCCTGCAAAATGTTAACACGTATTGTTTACAGAAGAATGGAAAAACAAGTTGAAGCTGAGTTGGGAGGAGATCAGTTTGGCTTCAGAAGAAATCTAGGAACACGTGAAGCAATCCTGACTTTACGTCTGATCTTAGAGGATCGAATCAAGAAGGACAAGCCCACGTACATGGCATTCGAAGATCTAGAAAAGGCATTCGATAATATTGATTGGACCAAGCTATTTAAGATTCTGAAGGTGATTGGGATCAGATACCGAGAACGAAGAATTATTTATAATCTGTATAAGAATCAGTCTGCAGTGATGAGAATCGAGGGCTTTGAAAAACAAGCAGCAATACAGAAAGGAGTGAGGCAAGGCTGCAGTTTGTCCCCCTTCTTTTCAATGTTTACATAGAACAGGTAGTAAAGGAAATCAAAGAGGAATTTGGAAAGGGAATCACAATCCAAGGAGAGGAAATCAAAACCTTGAGATTTGCCGATGATATTGTGATTTTATCCGAGACTGCAGAAGATTTCGAGACGGTGCTGAATGGTATGGACGAAGTCTTGGGTAAGGAGTACAAGATGAAAATAAATAAGTCCAAAACAAAAGTAATGGAGTGCAGTCGAACGAAGGCAAGTGATGCAGGAATTATTAAATTAGGAAATGAAGTCTTAAAAGAAGTAGATTAATATTGTTACTTGGGTAGTAAAATAACTAACGATGGCAGAAGCAAGGAGGACATAAAATGCAGATTAGCACAAGCAAAGAAGAGGTTTCTTAAGAAAAGAAATTTGCTCACTTCAAACATTGATATAGGAATTAGAAAGATGTTTTTGAAGACTTTCGTGTGGAGCGTGGCATTGTATGGAAGTGAAACATGGGCGATAACTAGCTCAGAATGAAAGAGAATAGAAGCTTTTGAAATGTGGTGTTACAGAAGAATGCTGAAGGTGAGATGGATAGATCGAATCACAAATGAAGAGATACTGAATCGAATTAGCGAGAGGAGATCGATTTGGCTAAATTTGACGAGAAGAAGAGATAGAATGATAGGACACATTTTAAGTCACCCAGGACTTGTTCAGTTGGATTTTGAAGGAAGTGTAGGTGGTAAGAACAGTAGGGGTAGACAAAGGTATGAATATGACAAGTAGATTAGAGCAGATGTATGATGCAGTAGTTACGTAGAAATGAAAAGGTTAGCACACGATAGGGTGGCATGGAGGGTTGCATCAAACCAGTCTATGGACTGATGAGTCAAACACACACACCTACTTCTCTCCAAGTGCAACGGACAGTTTGGATTGTGTTTTCAGGAAAGTTTCAAAGTTCACCCATGATGCGAGCGAAAATTTTGAAACTGTATAAAAAAACTACGAAAACTTGGTTACAAAATAATGCTTGCCTCTGCATAAATTTTCCAGGCCTATGAAAAAGTGAGGGGCTGCCTGGCCGAGGCGGTAAAGACGTGCTCGGTTCGCCCGGAAGGACGTGGGTTCAAAATTTAAGAAGCGAGATTTCCATTTCCGGAGGTGCATATGGCCCTGAGGTTCACTCAGCCTACACCAAAAATGAGTACCAGGTTAATTCCTGGGGGCAAAGGCGGCCGGGCGTAGAGCTAACCACTCTACCCCATCACGTGCCGCGATTAACAATGGAGGAAGCCTTCACCTTCCACTCCTCCAAGGGCCTTCATGGCCTGTACGGAGGTGTCTTTGTATGAAGAAGTGGGAGGATAAAATCGAAAAGCCCTAAACCTAGGCACCCTTGCCACCAGGAATTAGCCTCGTACCTATTTTGTTTTAGGCTCAGTATTGACAGGGTCATAAACTTCTCCCCAGAAGCAGAAATCTACTTTTATTAATATCGTCACTTCCTGATAGGGAACCGAACTCAGAACCTTTCGGCTAAATTGAATACACTTTCACGGTCTCCTCTTGGCAGTCGATACTTCATCACAAAGCTATGGTAGCTTTGTGTGGTAAAACAGTTATATGTAAAAAACAGGCCGGAGTTTGATGCAAGAGTATAGTACCCAGTATGAAGTTCTTCACTTTGAATTATTGATCGCAAAATCACGCTGTTAAACAAAATTCCTGGGATATCTAGCATATTCCTTTCAGAACACTGTTCAATATTTTTATTTTAGACACAATTTTAGAGACAACACTAAAGAAGTAATCATACACATGACTGAAAGACAAAGTACTGCAACACCTTTTACGCTCTGCACTGAAATGGCTAGATACTTTCTGTTACCTGGTTGACTGTGTGGGAGTATACTCATTAAAACTACTGATAAACTGACACAGTTTTCGTTTCGCTAGGTAATGACATGGGAGTGAGTGAAATGGAACGAAACACAAATAAAACACAGAATGCATGCCTTTACGGCGAAATAGATTGAAACACCGTTTTATAGCTTGTGTGTTTAATGACATCTTGTACAGTGCACCTCGTAAAATTTAATAAGTTATGCGCTTTAATTTTATACCTTTGTACTAACGTTTTAAGTAGGAAGTACTACGAGATAGCGGCCGTTACAAATTCTGTTGGAATTGTCGTTAATATCAAGAGCTAAGAATCCCATCCTGTGTACTTGAATTGAATTTAATTGAATTCAATTTATTGATCATGATTTACATGCCACTGAGGCTGAAAATCCCTGTTATGTAGCGTCTTCTTATAGTACAATACAGGTCTATGAACACACTAATTACATTCTTATAATAGGCTACTAAAGTATTAAACTAAACATGAAACTAAAAAAGGAAAATGCAGATACCAAATACATTATATAATAAGTATTTTTTTTGCTAGGGGCTTTACGTCGCACCGACACAGATAGGTCTTATGGCGACGATGGGATAGGAAAGGCCTAGGAGTTGGAAGGAAGCGGCTGTGGCCTTGATTAAGGTACAGCCCCAGCATTTGCCTGGTATGAAAATGGGAAACCACGGAAAACCATTTTCAGGGCTGCCGAGCGCCACTACGCGCACAGCCAACTCACCCGGTATAATAAGTAAGAAAATAAATCATTAAGTACTTGCAGTACTTTTTATAGACCTGTATTATCGTGGTGCCTGTAGTAATATCCTTTGCTGTAATTATTTTAGGCCTAAATTAGTGCATGTAGTCTGGAACTGAAGTTATAGCCATCATCATCATCATCATCATCTGTTTACCCTCCAGGTTCGGCTTTTTCCCTCGGACTGAGCGAGGGATCCCACCTCTACCGCCTCAAGGGCAGTGTCCTGGAGCTTCAGACTCTTGGTCGGGGATACAACTGGGGAGAATGACCAGTACCTCGCCCAGGCGGCCTCACCTGCTATGCTGAACAGGGGCCTTGCGGGGGATGGGGAAGATTGGAAGGGATAGACAAGGAAGAGGGAAGGAAGCGGCCGTAGCCTTAAGTTAGGGTACCATCCCGGCATTCGCCTGGAGGAGAAGTGGGGAAACCACGGAAAACCACTTCCAGGATGGCTGAGGTGGGAATCGAACCCACCTCTACTCAGTTGACCTCCCGAGGCTGAGTGGACCCCGTTCCAGCCCTCGTACCACTTTTCAAATTTCGTGGCAGAGCCGGGAATCGAACCCGGACCTCCGGGGGTGGCAGCTAATCACGCTAACCACTACACCACAGAGGTGGACAGTTATAGCCATACTTAACCAATTAAATAATTTCAGTGAAAATGTATCTGTATTAATACAACGAGAGTTTCAGTATTTATAGGGAGAAAATCTTGAGCTCGAGTAGCACTTATTTTAACTACTTAGGGAATAACTATAAAACTAGATACGTAAAGATAATAAAAGTTAATAAATATGAAACAATTCTAATACATTTATAACATAGGTAGGTAAGGTTGTATTCTACCCGAAGGCAGGTACGAACCACTGCAGAGGTGTGCCTGAGCCGGTGTTTACGTACGGTAGGGTGGCCAATTCCTTTCCGCTCCTCCACTCCCATACCCCCGCCAACAGCGCGTGGCAACCCATCCAAATCTTGACCACGCCCAATGTTGCTTAACTTCGGAGATTTCACGGGATCCGGTGTTTCAAGACGACTACGGCCGTTGGCATTCATAACATATACAGAGAAAATAACCTTCAGGAGGGAAATATAGACTATTGTTTGACTTTTGCACTGAAACTCTTCGGGCCTGGGTCTCCAAATATGTCGACTGTCGGCAGTTACGTCATGTTGATCGTACTGTGGTCGAATAAAAAATAGAATGGAAAAATCGAATGGAAATGAAAAGTATTGAAGGTGTTTCAAAGCGCTATTATGACGAATTTAAGAAACAAGTGTCCGGCTCCATGGCTACATGGTTAGCGTGCTGGCCTTTGGTCACAGGGGTCCTGGATTCGATTCCCAGGAGGGCCGGAAATTTTAACCATGATTGGTTAATTTCGCTGGGACTGGGTGTATGTGTCGTCTTCGTCATAATTTCATCCTCATCACGACGCGCAGGTCGCCTACGGGAGTCAAATCAAAAGACCTGCACCTGGCGAGCCGAACTTGTCCTCGGACACCCCCGGCACTAAAAGCCATACGCCATTTCATTAAGAAACAAGTGCACGTAGGTGCGATAAATGGTGGTGGTGGTGGTGGTCGTTACTGTTTTAAGATGAAGTACAACTACGCAACCATCCTCTATTTGTCCGACACCTCGAATAGCGAAGATATCGGCCGAAGAAAGGCAAGGGCCGTGAACGGTGGGAAAACGAAAAACTCCCTAGACTCTTGAGGTCGGAAATGAACAATGGTTGACGAAGGGAGGTCAGACAGGACAGATGAAAGTGAGGAACCTGGCATAAGTAGGTGGAAGAAATACCAAGACTCAGATAAGGGCCCAGGGTTCACCAACTCGCCGGAGAGGCCTGGAACAGTTCTTTCGAAAAGATGTCCTATAGTCGACCAGTGCGTGAGGACGGGGCCCTGCCTAAGACGAATTCAAAAAATGAAGACGACACAAACAGCCAGCCCCGAGCCAGAGAATTTAATCAATGAAAGTTAAAATCCCCGACCCGGCCAGAAATTGAATCCAGAACCCCTTGGAAGAAAGGCCAGCATGCTAGCCATGGAGATGGGCAAGTTAGGAATGAATTAGAGCTGTTTGTTTGAGACGGCTTCGGTAGCGGAATTGTGTGAAACGAACAGGGGACAGGCTACCCAGGTGAATAATGGAAGGTAAGAGAAGCACAGAGAGACCAAGAGACGATGGTAAGACTTTTAATTTTTTAACGATAAGGGGTAAGGAAATAAACGAAATAAAGAAAGTTTTACTTTTTCAGTATGTTTAAGAATGAATGTACAGCTGAGTATTTTTTTAAGCACTCAGATATAAAACTTTGAAACTACTGAAAGTAAATAAAAGGTCAGTATGAATAATAATAATAATAATAATAATAATAATAATAATAATAATAATAATAATAATAATAATAATAATAATAATAAATATCTACTTCTATTTAATCCTTTTTGAATCCTGCTGGTTTATTCGAGTCGTAATTTAAACTGGTTTCCTCATTTGTTGTGCGTCTTAAGATACTTCTTGAAACAGCAGACATAAATTATCGAAAGCGAGTTTTTTTACCTCTGGACCGAATCATTCAACTCTCGTTCTCTCATCAAACTAACCGTCGTATTGCTCAATGTTACGAAATCAGGCGAACGAGGTGATAGGAGTCGACGATAGTAATTTGTCTATAATTGCAATAATTATAATTTATTTCTATTAGTCCCAGATATTATTAAGTGAAAGGGAATTAAGGTAATGCAATATTGTGCATCTGTTTCGCTAGTACTCTTATCCTAAAACGAACTGTTACGAGGATTGACCCCTTTATCCGTCATAAATGAATTCCTGGCTGGGGGTCCCAGATTCACCAGATAACGCACCAAACCCTGAGGCTGTCGTCCTTTCTCTTATAGTTACGTAAGTTTAGGGAGGCCTTTGAAACTTACTGAACCTAGATACTCGTCTGTCTCCTCCTACGTCTTTCCCCTTGAGCGCTGTTCACCATCTTCTTTCCTCCACAAATCTCTGCTCACTTTGTGCTGTTCCCTTCTGTTACGAAGTCTTTGTAGGTCTCCCTTTTCATTTATTAAAATGCCATGTATTCTGTTTAATTATATTACACACTGATAGAAATATCAGCTGGAAAAGTATCAAAATTTCGCCAGTTCCTGAATTTCGTACAGTAGGCTACTACATACGTTTTAATGATAAAATAATGGTATACTTCGTTAGCCAATGCTAGAACTCGACTGTAGTTTACGATTTTTAGAAACGGCTTTAGGCCTTGACGGGTTCAAGTGAGGAAGAAGTCTCTGGATGAGGCTTATTATTATTATTATTATTATTATTATTATTATTATTATTATTATTATTATTATTATTATTATTATCATTATTATTATTATTATTATTATTATTAGTAGTAGTAGTAGTAGTATTACCAAGCTCGGTGGCAGCCCTGAAGATGGTTTTCTGTACCCCAGTGTTTGTCTTCTTCTTCTTCTTCTTCTTCTTCTTCTTTCAAGTTTACTTTACGTAGCTTATTTTTTACTTTCTATGTTTTGCTTTTAACTTAGGTTATTCTTTGCTCAAAAAACAATGAATAATTTTCTTTCAACAATATTTGTCATATTTGTCGGACTCCTTGGCTGAATGGTCAGCGTTGAGGCCTTCGGTTTAGAGGGTCCCAGGTTCGATTCCCGGCCTCGTCGGGGATTTTAATCGCATCTGATTAATTCTTCTGGCTCGGGGACAGGATGTTTGTTTTTTGCTAGTGGCTTTAAATCGCACCGACACAGATAGGTCATATGGCGATGATGGGATAGGGAAGGCCTAGGAGTTGGGGGAAGCGGCCGTGGCCTTAATTTGGTACAGCCCAAGCATTTGCCTGGTGTGAAAATGGGAAGCCACGGAAAACCATCTTCAGGGTTTGCGACAGTGGGATTCAAACCTACTATCTCCCGGATGCAAGCTCACAGCTGCGCGCCCCTAACCGCACGGCCAACTTGCCCGGTACTGGATGTTTGTGTTTGTCCCAACACTTTACTCTTCATATTCGGACAACACTCTACACTACCAACCACCACAGAAACACTCAATAGTGATCACATCCCTCGATATAGGGTTGGCGTCGGGAAGGGCATCCGACCGTAAAACAGTGCCAAATCCTCTTGTGCGACACAGTTCGCACCGACGACCCTACTGATGTGGGAAAAGCGGTACAAGCAGGAGAAGAATATTTGTCATATTTAAAATGGTTTAAACATGTAAGTTCATTAAATAAGTGATCTATAAACAATTCGTCACTAATATAAAAATCATCTTGAATTTCAATAAGTTACCAAATTAGTGAAAATTTAGAACATGGTGAACTAATCACACTCATAAACCTGTGCCATGTATTTTCCACCTCTACTTATTCCTGCTTTCTGATTTCGCGAGTAAATGTTTCAAAAGGCTGGCCATTCTTTTAATCATGAATTTAATGTGAACGACTCAAAGTGTATATCATTTGAGCTGTGAATAAATATCTTTCTTTGAACGAGCTAGACTACATCAAAGTTAACAACAGACATCAGAGCTAAAGATTTCCACACGGCACTGCGAGAAAGACTAATAAAGTAAGTACTTGGCTCTCTTCCAGAAGATACATCCATTTCTATCCAGTCTCAGAGATAACAAGAATCAATTCTGTTACAAGAGAAGAGATGACAAGATTCAAAGCACCGTGTCTGCATTAATGTCTTGTTACCTTCTTTGTAACACAGGCGCAATTCCTTTTTCACTGACGCTTGTACTCGTATATACAATCATTTTCACAAAGAGGCCGATAGAAGGTATATTATTATTATTATTATTATTATTATTATTATTATTATTATTATTATTATTATTATTATTATTATTATTATTATTATTTCTTTTATAAGGCGTGAGTCAGGCTATAAAACCTACCATTATACCAACCCAAATTATACATGCTACATTGAACAACTTAGTCTTAAATCGTCGATATAAGACCTATCTTTATCGGTGCGACGTAAAGCCAATTGTAAAAAAAATAAAAAAAATAAAAAAGCTGAAAACGTATCTATACGAATGATACATTCTTGATAGGTACTAATATAATATAATATAATATAATATAATATAATATAATATAATATAATATAATATAATATAATATAATATAATATAATATAATATAATATAATATAATATAATATAATATAATATAATATAATATAATATAATATAATATAATATAATTTAATTTATGTACTAATTTCTTAAGTCATTGTACCACCTACAAATACAAGACAGAAGTGAATTCCTGCAGCGATGGCTGCAGGTGTGAATTAGAGTTCTACATGACCAAATGTCAAGACTATTGATTTAATGAACCGAGTATGAATGATCCTGCATAGCGTTTCTGTGCCCCTATAGGCAATTCCCTTGTTTGAGGAAGAATCGTAGCACTACTTAAATGTGTTGTGTAGACTATTATTTAGTACGTCACCAGGCGAGTTAGCCATGCGGTTAGGGGCGCGCAGCTGTGAGCTTGCATCCGAGAGATAGTGGGCTTGAGCTTCACTATCGGCAGCCCTGAAGATGGTTTCCCGCGGTTTCCGATTTTTCACACCAGGCAAATGCTGGCGCTGTACCTTAAATGAAGAGCACGGCCGCTTCCTTCCCACTCCTAGCCCTTTCCTATCGCATCGTCTCCATAAGACCTATCTGTGTCGGTGCGACGTTCAGCCAATTATATCGAAAATAAATTAGTACGTCATCATTACAAATCATTGAGACCTTACTGGAATATATATATATATACATAAGGATTAGGGAATAAGTCTTGGCAACTTGTTTTTTCAAATTTACTCGATTTATCTCTAGATGGCACATGAATCAAGCAAATCTGGCATCCACACCATTATGTGCATATTATTAGATGGCTCCATGGTATACCATTAGTACAGACAGACAGACAGACAGACAGACAGACAGACAGACAGACAGACAGACAGACAGACAGACAGACAGACAGACAGACAGACAGACAGACAGACAGACAGACAGACAGACAGACAGACAGACAGACAGACAGACAGACAGACAGACAGACAGACAGACAGACAGACAGACAGACAGACAGCGATATTGAAGCAATTGTGAGTCGGGGACTACCTTGTGTAACGGTTCAAATCCCGTTACAAGGTTATATGTGTATTATTATTATTATTATTATTATTATTATTATTATTATTATTTTATCTGTGATATTATTATTATTATTATTATTATTATTTTATCTGTGATATTATTATTATTATTATTATTATTATTATTATTATTATTATTATTATTATTATTATTATTATTTTATCTGTGATATTATTATTATTATTATTATTATTATTATTATTATTATTATTATTGTTATTATTATTATTGTATCTGTGAGATTACTATTATTGTAATATAATTATTATTCAATTCGATTCTGCAATGCTTGTCGCTTGCGTGATTGTAGTTAAATGTATGCATATGTGTAGAGTAATACTAAAGACATGTACAGTAAAGAGTTGCTGTATATCAGATGTGGATGTGACATTGCTACATTGTGCAATACTGCTGGTATTTCTGTCAAGTCATCGCTACGTCATGGCTACGTCATCGTGAGTGTTTGGCAATGCGCTCACGGTCTCTGAGTTTTCTAGGGAGCCCCAGGCTATTTCACCATTGTATGTAATATCTGTCGCGAGGTGGGTGTCGATGATGGTTATTTCTGTAGGTTACGTAGGTGCGTCAACCTAATGTCTATAAAAGGTGGCTGCATATTGTAGCGTCCGTCATTATTCTACTGGAAGGAGAGGCCACAGTTGGCCATTAACTGAACGAGATGGAGTGGCCTCAGTCAGTCAACGGGAGTCATTAGTTAAACAGAAGGTGAAGAGAGAAGAAGTGGATGGTGAACAGTGATGGAGTCATAGAAGGATACCACTTGCAATGAAGTCATACAATAAAGACTTACAAAGAAGTCACATCAGGATGCAGAAGAAGCAGTCACATGGATACATCACCAAATTAGGCGTGACACATCTACAGTAAACACCAGATCTAAGGAATACGTCGTAATTACACTCAAAGTGTTGAAGGTACAGTCAAGTGAAACAGTGAGGGATATATTTCGTATACATTGTTAAATGTCCGAGAAAGAAGAATTCAAATTCATGCCTAGTTTTTTTCAGTTGCAATGTCATAATTCATATTCTCATCTGTTTTATCGCAACAAGACTTACTATTTTTATATATAATTTCATGAATATATTTTGTTCTATCATATGAATTCATAGTATTATTTCAATAACAATAACGTTTCTTAACCTCAAATTTAATGGGGAAACCGAACGCCAATCTTCTTTTCCCAGAACTTATATGGTATGTTGTCAAAAGTAAGCTTATTACCCCACACCCTAGAGATAGTCAAGATTCTCATTCTATTATTGCTGCACTGAGTGGTAGCTGGCGCCCATCAAATAACGTATGTGTAAGTAAGCAGGTAAGAACCAAGTGTGAGTACGAGGTCGAACGATTGTGTATTTTATTTAACGAATAGTAATTTTCATATTTTCCATTTTAAATTAAGATTTATGTATGTTTCAAAAGATAGTCAGCGAGTAAGGAACTTCTCACTTGAGAGTCTTTAGGACAGGTATGTGCTTTACTGTAATACTACTGCAACATTTATGTTGTAATGTTATTCCAATTACATAAAAGTTTATGTACGGTATACAAAATTTTAGTATTTTTTTTACAACGGCTCTAATTAATAAAGTGTCTAAAACGTTCCTTAAATCGAACAAATATTTTCGAAATACGCCATTTCTGCAGTTCAGGAGCAGTACTTGGGTGGTGAGCATTACAAATACATACATGTTTTCAAATCTTAGTCTAGTAATTTCTAGTCAACACGTGTAACAAAATTGCTCAATATCCCATTTCAAAGAGGAATGATCCATTGTATCTACTAACAAGATTCTACTACTAGGCCTACCACTAAAAGTGTTTTCATTCCGTCCCCCGAAGGGGTACGGCGGGCCTCTTACAAGGAGACACTTTCTTTCAAGCCAAGGAGATTTGTATCGGTGAAGGAGATGTGTGATGTAGGTGAAGGGGTTGGCGGCTGTGGCCTGTACTACGAACTGTCCAGGCAGGAGTGGAGAAGAAAGGAAAACCATGGAAAACCATTCTCATGTCAGCCGACGGTAGCCCATCTCATTCCCCTGAATGCAGAGGTGCAAAGCCACGGTTGAGTCGTGGTCACCGACCCATTGCCCGGTTGGTCGGTCGGACCGCAGAGCGCAGGCCGAAGCCTACTATACATCCGCCCAACACAAGTCTGATCTCGGCATGATGTCATCGGGTGCTGCAACAATGCTGCCATCTTCAGGTGTTACAATCGTCCTGCTACGTGGCTAACAACTTAGTGTAACACGTGAGCATTTGTTTGATTCGACTTAGGGAGTTTTACTGGTAATAATAATAATAATAATAATAATAATAATAATAATAATAATAATAATAATAATAATAATAATAATAATAATAATAATAATAATAATAGCAAGCGCCTGGCCTCCGGAAAGGTCTGGTGTAGGTCCTTTCCTAGTAGACGGTCTAGAGGCGACCTGCTTGTCTGTGAGGAGGGGCCCTACCTTAGATTATTTCTAATGTTGAAGACATCACCAACACCCAGTCACCAAGCCAGACAAAACCCCGACCCGGCCGGGAATCGAACCAGGAAACATCGGAACCGAAGGTCTCAAGCCTGACCATTTAGCCAAGGGAGACGGACAGTGTGGTCTACAGGTATACTGTGATAACAAAATCAAATTGAGAATATTTCAGAAAATTATGGTGAGAGAAAGTGCGAAAAATCATTTCTTAGACGACGTGTCGTGACATATTGCACCTAAATTTACTAGTCAACTTAGCCGCGAGATACGTTGTTGTGAAAGGAGCATCCATTTTTGCATCATTACTTAATGAGCACACTGTGTCTTCTTCATGTTTCGTATCCACGAGACAAGAGCGTCGGAGCTGAACTGCAATCTCTTTGGGCAGGAAAGGAATCCAGATTTATACGATCCCAGGGGAGAATTTCGGATGAATTCGAGCATACTCGTGGCTAATTTCTAAAATACGGTAATTATCCGCATGTAAATTAAAACTCTGATTGGTACAGTGGAACGCCTAGGAAATTGAAAGGAATTGTCATGTAATCAAATCTCTCCTGGCCAAAAATGGAAAGATTGTGCTAGACCATGGGAAGATTCAAAGTTACACGTGTATGTCATCATGAAGCATTTATTCAACCCACGTTTTAGCATTTTAGACCACTTAGAAGCAAATTAAAATGAGAAAATCATGAGATTCATATTCCTCAAATTTTCTGAACATTGGGGATATCAACACCCTTGGGATAATGAAATTGCGTAATGTGATGCAATCTTCTTACCACTTTTCGCGCGCCGAAACGCAGATATACGAATACTGAGAGTGACGAGGGAGGCCAGAAGCATTCCTTTCTCGGTGGTGCGTGAGTCCAGGTCCGAGTCGCTCTGGGCCAATTACTCATGTGCGGGTAGCAAATTGAACATTCAAGATTGGTTATTGGTAAGAGTGAAATACCAGTCTATGGTAAGAACTGGTGGAGTGTGAAATGAAATAAATACTCATATTCGTGTGAATATTAAATTTTTCCGCGTTTGGTGATGAAACGATAAATTAACGGCAAATCTCGACACTGTGATATTAATACAGTCTGTAGAGATATCTGTTAAATATGTCGGATGATGTACATCTTGAAATATGAATAAGAAGTGAATTGATAATAATTTATGTGTGACCGGGCGAGTTGGCCGTGCGCGTAGAGGCGCGCGGCTGTGAGCTTGCATCCGGGAGATAGTAGGTTCGAATCCCACTATCGGCAGCCCTGAAGATGGTTTTCCGTGGTTTCCCATTTTCACACCAGGCAAATGCTGGGGCTGTACCTTAATTAAGGCCACGGCCGCTTCCTTCCAACTCCTAGGCCTTTCCCATCCCATCGTCGCCATAAGACGTACCTGTGTCGGTGCGACGTAAAGCCCCTAGCAAAAAAAAAAAAAAAATATGTGTGGTAAATGTACAGTGTTTCATTCAAATATTACATAACGGTAAGAGTATTCAAGAAGAAACGCGGGAGATAAACTTGAAGAATCACATATATTTGTAAAGTGTGTAGAATGTATGAAAATTAAATAATGTTGTTAATTAGGAATCTCCGAGAGGAAATGTGTGAAGTTTGTATAGTGTGTATCAACATGGTGTGTTAAGCCTTAATTGGGAGTTCGGCTAATGGCAATGTCTGAGAACATGCCATTGTTCAGCAGAAATCCAGGTGGGTGATATGATTTGTATTCTTTAATTGTACTTTGCATCGTTATGTTCTGTGTAAATAAGGGCCGAAGTTTCAGGCCGATAGTTAGTTGTTTTCCTTTGCTTTGGTTTAAATATTATGTACTGTATGGCACAGAGATGCTATGAGAAGTTTACGCACATTTCATGTTTAAACCCCAAAATTTCAGGCGATTATGTTAAATTGGATTAAAGAAGGTATCGGGTAAAGATAAGTTTTATGCCAGCCTGTCGTTAAAGAATTTGTGTGTCAAGATTCCGTGTCAAACTATAGTGTAAAATATAGTTGAGTGTTGCAAAATTTTGGTTTTTATATATGTCAGATAGAGATATCATAATGTCTAAATTAAGTGAAGATCGGCGTGATTTTCCTGTCATTTTAATGTTTGATATTTGCTCGAAATTTGTTTCAATAATTACGTAATTTCAGTAGGATGACGAATCCACGAAATAAGCCACGAATTTAAAATGAAATATGAAATAAACGGAGATCAAGTTAGGCCATATAACATTGTATAAGAAATCAATCTGAGATCATATAGACATTCAATAGCCATGATGAGAAGGGACGAACCAGCAGGGACAAATGTTAAAGTAAATGAGTTCGGTTGGATTCCAGGATGAGAGTACCCCGAGAGAGAATCGAACTCAGGATGTTTTGATGCCGGGAAGATGTAATGCTCCGAGGAAATAATGTGTTAGAATGCCGTGGAAGGCATGTGCAATGTCCAGGTTTCGAGAACTGTTCGGTTTTAGGAATCATGTGATCTCAGAAGGCTAGATGTTATTGGAGATAAATTCATCTGTAATGAGTATATGCTAATCTGACTTGTTTCCATGTAGATTCACCACAGGTAAAAAAAAAAAAGACAGGTGGCACGGGATATGACTGACAAACCGCTAGCCGGAAGGGTGAGATATTTTTAGAATACTAGAAGCTTGTTATCAGACGACTGTCTGGAATATTTTAGTGGGTCGAAGGAAGTAATAATATTATGTAAACCTCGTCATTGATAGAGATGATATTCTGTATACTGGATTAATGGTTTTTGAGAGGTGGAAGTGTTTGTTACGGCGAAATCTTGACACAGTCAGTTGTTGTGGCAGTAGATTGTTAATGGCGAATTTATCGAATGGTATGGGTAAATGGCGGCACTCGTCTGTCACACATCCACAGTTGTGATTTGTGATTTAATTATTAGATGGCCTCAGTTCTGGTTGTCTGAGGAACCATGGTTATTTGGATTGCACAGCAGTGGCATGTAAAAGACTTGCGACTTAACTCACACGTATTTTTATTAGTTGGTTAGTGGACAGCACGGATAATTGTGAGTAATGTAAACAATTTTAGGGTTAAAAGAACTCAACGATGCAGAATGATTATATCACGTCTTTATATTCCATACTAGCAAGATACCCGTGCTTCGCTACGGTATTATACTGAAATTTATAATTGAATGCTTATTGTTGTAGATATATAATCCGCCGGAATTCGCGATCTGACTCGTTTACTGCGAGAATCCGCCAAAATCCGCGATCAGACTCGTTTTCTAATACATTACGGCAAGTTTCCTCCCATTTTTCAATCTTTCTTTCCAGCAATCGATTTCGTACTTCCCGAGCTAGGTCCAAGTATTCCACCCGGTCAGTTGGGTCCCTAAATCTTTGCCATCTTTTCCTATAAGCATTTTTAATATGGATCAAATCCTTCAGGAGAACCGGCGTGGTGTCTTCTTGAGTGCCTTGGTGGTACTGAACCCGCGGCCGGACTGTATTCTTAGTCATTACCCGTCCAGGACCCGTTTCCAGCGGGATCCGCACATTTGACAACGGTCCAGAAAAATTATTTTATTATTATTATTATTATTATTATTATTATTATTATTATTATTATTATTATTATTATTATTATAGATGTTCTGGACCCCACAGCAAGATGCAAGACCGCTACTTGGCGGTAACTTACATCTGCTGCCATTGTCATTGTTGACAATGTGACCAGCACCATTGTCGCGCTTAGGCAAATGTGCGGGATTTCTGGCGATACGAATGACATACTTCCGTGCATTATTGACCTTATTATAGAGGTGAATGGACGGTCAATCTCTTTCCTATCGTTTACTTCAAATTAGTTTAAATTTTTATTTATATGCCAGGAGAATCTACTGTAATCTAAGAACGTTCTCCGAAGGAAAAGATGGTTCATGAAAACGAACTCAGGAAAGATTAGAAATGATCTGTTTATGATCAGAATAAGTACATCGAAAATCCACAGCCTGTTTCCAGTCATTCGACAGGGTCAGGAATGGAATGAATAAAGCCCCCGTCTAGCGGCGACAATAGGAATTGTTTCGGCTGCCGAAGCCTGTCGCACTTCTCTGGGGCAATGATTAATAAATGACAAATGAAATGAATTGATATTGGACAGTGTTGCTGGAATGAATGATGACAGGGAAAACCGGAGTATCCGGAGAAAACCTGTCCCGCCTCCTTTTTGTCCAGCACGAATGTCACATGGAGTGACCGGGATTTAAACCACGGAACCCAGCTGTGAGAGCCCGGCGCGCTGCCGCCTGAGCAACGGAGGCTCCTTGTAAGTACATTGCGAACAGTAAAATCAATTGGTCTCCCCTCCTTTTACAACCTACCGCCGTTAAGTTTATTTACCCCCCCCCCAAAAAAAGAATGAAAAGATGGCGTGCTTCTTTATGTTTAAAGGAGATTCCAAACACCAATGTGGTCACGTCTATTACCTTCAGTTTTGAGATATAAGTATACCCATAAAAATAATTCACTTTTTTCACTTCCTTTCAAACTCCCCCCTCCCCCCTAGGTGAATTTTCCGGCAAAAAATACGTTTCTTTAATAGTAAAGGGTCTTCTAAATACCAAATATCACGACTCTAACTTCTTCAGTTTTAGATTTATGTGTCCTCACGAAAGGAATTTAACTCCTTTTCACTCCCCCCCCCCCCCCACACCCCAAGATGGTTTGCCCCCCAAAAACGCGTTTTCCTTTGTTTTTAAAGGAGATCCAAATACCAATTTTCACGTCTGTAACAACTTTAGTTTTTATTAGCTGATGTATTCTCATACAAATAAGTCAATTAATTTTTCTATTCTTTAACCCCCCCCCCCCACCCTTCATTCGATTTTCCGGGAATACGTGTTTCTTTACTTTTAAAGCAGATTCCAAATATCACATTTCACGTCTGTAACATCTTCATTTTTGAGATATCAGTAGCCTAATTAAAATAATTCAACACCATTTTCAGTCATTATTAACTACCCCCTACACCCAAGTGGTATTTCCGAAAACAAAAGTACATGTTTGTTTATTTTTAAAGGAGATTCTAAATACAAATTATTACATCTATAAACTTTAGAAGTTTTGAGATATAGATACACTCATTTGAAAAATTTCGTCCCCCTTTTCACCCCCCATTATTTGGATTTTCCCAAAACGAAAAAATACCTGTTTCTTTATTTTTAAAGTAGATCCCAAATACCAGTTTTCAGGTCTGTGATATCTTCAGGTTCTGAAATATACGTAGCCACATTAGAGGCATTCAACCTGTTTTTCACCCTTTTCCACACTTCGTATTAGGATTTTCCGAAAACAAAAAAATACGTGTTTCTTTATTTTTAAAGGACATTCTAAATACCAGTTTTTACATCTATAAACTTTAAAAGTTTTGATGTATAGATACACTCATATTAAAAAATCACCCCCCTTTTACCCCCCACCATTAATTGGATTTTCTAAAAACAAAAAATACGCGTTTCTTTATTTTTAAAGGAGATCCCAAACACCAATTTTCAGGTCTGTAATGTCTTCAGTTTCTAAGATATAAGTATTCTCTTTAAATGCATTCAACCCATTTTCACCCCTTTTCATCCCTCCTGTCGGGAGTTTCCGAAAACAAAAAAATACGTGTTCCTTTATTTTTAATGAAGATTCTAAATACCTATTTTTACATCTCTAAACTTAAAAACGTTTGAGATATAGATGCACTCATTTTAAAAATTCACCCCCTTTTCACCCTCGCATTAATTGGATTTTCCAAAAACAAAAAATACGTGTTTCTTTATTTTTGAAAGCGATCAAAAGTACCAATTTTGAGGTCTGTAATATCTTCAGTTTCTGAGATATAAGTACCGGTATCCTGATTAAAGGCATTCAACCCCTTTTTCACCCTTTTTAACCCCTCCTATTGGGATTGTCTCAAAACAAAAAATACGTGTTTCCTTATTTCTAAAGGAGATTCTAAATACAAATTTTCACATCTGTAAACTTTTAAAGTTTTGAGATATAGGCACACTAATTTTAAAATTTCACCCCCCTTTTCACCCCCTTAGCGACGGAATATCCAAAAATCCTCTCTTAGCGAGCACCTACATCTTAATATGAATATATCTCCCAAATTTCATTTATTTATGTCCAGTAGTTTTGGCTCGGCGGTGATGAATCAGTCAGTCAGTCAGTCAGTCAGTCAGTCAGGACAAGCTACTTTATATGTATAGATATTGTAACAGCAGATAAATACATCCACTAAGAGAGAGGGATCACCAGTTATTAAGTCAGCATATTATGTTGATGGTAGTTGTTTCAGCGACATTCATGAAATCAATTAGATGATCAGTTCAGTCTGCAATGATCAGTGTCCGGTTTATTTCCAACATTCATGAAATCAATTAGATGGTTAGTTCAGTCTGCGATGATCAGTGTCCAGTTTATTTTCAATATTCATGAAACCAATCAGATGGTTAGTTCAGTCTGCAATGATAAGTGTCCGATTTATTTCCAAAATTCCTGAAATCAATTCGATGGTTATTTCAGTCTGCAATGATCAGTGTCCGGTTTATTTTCAACCTTCATGAAATCAATTAGATTGTTTGTTCAGCCTGCAATGATCAGTGTCCAATTTATTTACAACGTTCATGAAATCAATTAGATGGTTAGTTCAGTCTGCAATGATCAGTGTCCGGTTTATTTTTAATGTTCATTATCCACGTTAGATGGTTAAATCCGTCTGCGAGGACTTGTGATTAGTTTATTGTAGTGAGAATTAATATTTGTGGGTAATCATTATACGATCAGTTCAGTCTGCGATGATAGTGCGTTAGCTAAATTTGAATGGCGTTGATCACTAGAATTGGGTGTTTATGATAAATGTTATTTTCTTTTATGGTAGCACTGGTCATAGTTTTTGAATAGCACATTTCTTCAATGGTCAAGATGGTTCTGATTACTGAAATAAATAATAAATTGTTCTGTATATGAGTGAGACATTTATCCGTGTTCCTTGACACAGTAGTGGTCATGATTATTGTAATGAGTGTGTTTTCTACATTCTGATGAAGAGAATTTGTTTATTAAGTTCATGTTAGTTGCTATTAAGAGCATGGTGATGATTATTACAACACCGTCCATTGACGCTACTCTTTTCAGTTCAGTTTGTTAGTAAGTTCTTAGACGGTCGGATTAAATTAATTAAATTATTATTCAGTGAAGCGATAAGATTATTTTTCAGAAATCCGTGCTTATCGGTTTATTCAATTTAAATTAGTGTATTATAAAATAACATGAACTGAAAGTTATTTGTGTCTTAACGTAAATGTAAACTCAAGCTTGTTATTACATTTTATAAATATTGCAGTTCAGTGGAACAATATTCTATGTAATTTTAAATAATTAATTATTAAAGTAACTTTATTTCTGGGTATCTGGTGGTGACACAACAAGGTGCGATCATGTATTTTTATATAGATATTAGGGATTTGATAACAGTGAATCTTGGAGCACCATGCCTTGCCAAGGAGCAAGTTAACAATATTTTTCTTGTGTATAATTAATCGGTTCAAATACAACTTGAGGTTGTTTCGGTTCGATTAATGGTCCATTCGGTAGCTGATGATATCCTACGTGGTATTTGTGATCGGTGGATAAACTTAGAGAAAAATTCGGAGTCCCGTTACGGAAACTGAATCTTCACGAACCAAGTGAATCGACCAACGGTGTTACTTGAGATCCGTTAGAAATTTTCAGATTTTCTCTTTTCATTGTTTATGATATTGTACTCTATTTTGAAATGACAACGTTTAACTTAACTATATATCAATAAAATAATTCCTGAGGTCTTCATATTTTTTATTTGTGTCAAAGTTACGTCAGTAGTTTTGTTAATACAACAAACTTTCTTTCATATTCGATGCTTCACATCCATTGGACGTAATTCATTTCTTTTTATAATAAATCCATTTTAGCCCACTTTTATTTCAAGCGGTAATTAGATTTCGTGCTACCCGCCGATTTATAACAACAAGCGACTGAAGAACCTGGAAACCCCTCCTACTTTTTATAAATACAGAACTCTCTTCGTGTGGCTGTTGGTCACAATATTGTGAAGAGTGTTTCCCGCGTTCGCATATAAACATGCGCACGCCGCGCTGAATAAGTGCTGTGCGATTGGTGCAGTGGATAGAGTTTCAGAAGGACGAGCTGACTGCCGTAGTGAAAGGACATACGTGCCTCTCGCTGCGCTCTCTCTCTCCTTGCCAGGCGCTCTGTACTTTTCAAATATCAGCCAGGCACTTGTACTTATTAGTACATTTTCGAAGGAGCATTGTCTGAGCTGTAGCACTTTTCAGTGCTCGCTCTTTCTTCTGTTTCAGGATTTCTTACAGGAGGACAGGATGGAGAAGCCGACCCTACCAGTGAGACTGGTCGACCAAGACTACGAAGGAGCCTTCGACAAGATACAAGACGCGCTCAACACGATGGCAGCCCCCCGCTATGAACGCCCTGGGCTGGTGGTGTTCAACCGGTGGGGTGAGCGCGACCACGAGGGGACGCTTCGAGTATTCGACCACCTCAATGCGACGGCGGAGTCCATTGGGGAGCCACTCCTGCAGATCATCGGCCATATGGTCCCTGGCTGGGCGATCATCATCCAGCCTAATGACGCAGCTAGCTTCAAGGTCTACGAGGAGCGCACGTCCCAGCAGTTCCAGGTTGCCCGGCTACCAGGATTCAGGGAGCACCTGGACGTCTCGGGCTACCAGGAGGCAGCCTCGCAGACGGAGCCAACGACCGAGGACGACGGCGGCGCTCCCGAGCGCCGCGACGGCGCGACTCCAGTTGGAAAGCTGTACTCCACTAAGTACACGCAGACCAACAAGGCGACAACCAGGGCGAAGTGGTCGCAGACGCAGGCCTACCAGGAAGGGCCTGTTACCCGGGCGCAAACCAGGAACGCGCCCGTGATGGTGGAGAGCAGCACAGCGGTGGAGAAGGACGCCCCCTGGCGTACTGAGACTGCTGCCCAGGTCCAGCCTGCCTGCACGTCTGTCGAGTTGCAGACCTCGATGTGCGCCCCCCAGGACAGGGAACGCAGTCGAGTGTTAGCACCGACCGACGCCACCGCCGCCGCCAGCCAGGAGAAAGAAGAAGATGGCGACGCAGAGGAGCCGGCAGCTACCCCGGGGTCACCAGGCCGGGAGGAGGGCCACCAGGGCGAGGCCTCTTCCCCAGCCGAGAAGCAACCCTTGGGACCGACCGACGCAGCCGCCAGCCAGGGGAAAGAAGAAGATGGCGACGCAGCGCAGCCACCAACTACCCCGGAGTCACCAGGCCGGGAAGAGGGCCACCAGGACGAGGCCTCTTCCCCCACCGAGAAGCATCCCCCGGGAAGAAGAAGAAGACGACGCCGCACCAGGAAGCAGAAGGCGACGCTGGCTCACCAGGAGAGGACCGCCAAGCCGCAACCCAGGACTGCTCCCAGGACAGCAGTCAACCGAGGAGCCAATCAGGAGAGGACCTCAGCGGGTAGCGGCAGTCAGGTGAGAGTGAAACGTCCCCCTCAGCAGCTCTTGCAGTATTTCCGCTGTCTGAGGTGGGGCCACCGTCAGGTCAGCTGTGGGCTCGAGGTGAGGTGCAACCGCTGTGGTGGTGATCACTACTACACGGCCTGCGCAACACTTAGAGACGCGCCGGTGTGCGCCAACTGCTCGGGGGGCCACCCGGCCTCCTATCGCAGTTGCCCTGTCTACCGGGCCATGGCGCGGGCAGAGAGGAAGGAGGCCCGGCGCCATGACCCTGCCCCTTCCAGGAGGCCCCCGCCTCGGCGGGCTTGGCCTCACTCTCCGGGATCGGAGACTGGGTACGAGGTACCCCAAGGAGGTGGAGTCGTGCGACAGGCCCTAGTGGTACTCGACGCATGGCTCCGCAGCCGGCAAGGACCGCGCTAGTCACAGCAGTGCCCAGACGGACTGATCCCCAGGTGATGGAACGGCAAGGAATTGGTTTATGTTTTGTGCATGTTACCTGTTCCTAACTAACACAACCTCTGGTCTTTTTCCAGCCCACATCCTTGCATGTGCTATCACAAGATGTCAGGTTTTACATGTAGGCTCTTTCTTCTTTCTGCCTATGTGGTTTTTCCCTGACCCTTCAATACCATACTTCAACACCATATACCTAATACAATCTCGCCTGGTAGCGTGTCTGACATGGAAACAGGCAGATACTCCTTGTATCACTTCCCACTCTTCCCTGCTATCTCTTTCTTCTTCTTAGAAATAATAGCATGTCGGAGGCCATGTAGATTGAGTCGTTGGTCACGCGGGGGGAGCGGGCTTCGGGGGCCCCCCCGAAAAAAATAAATAAAAAAAACGCTGAATAACTCATTCTTGGCTTGACAGCCGTTGAGAATGGAGCTCCCGTTGGATGTTACCGCCAAGTGCGAAGTGCGCGCAGTTATTCGGTTTTTGAATGCAAAAGGTACTGAACCGATTGAAATCCATCGCCAATTGACGGTAGTGTATGGTCAGTCGTGCATGGATGTCAGAAATGTTCCTAAGTGGTGTAGAGAGTTTGCAGCCGGTCGGACTGAGATTCAGGACGAAAGAACAAAGGAGCGGGAGACCGTCAATTTCCGTCAAGACAGTTGTGAGGGTTGAGCAAATCATGCGTGAAGATCGGGGGATCACCGTGGAAAATCTCTGCACTTTGGTTCCTGAGGTTTCCCGAAGCCCCGCTCACAACTTCCTGAACAGCATGGCGGCGAGCTGGTATGACATGGGCATACAAAAACTGTCACAGCGTCTACAAAAAAGCATCGACCGAAATGGTGAGTATGCAGAAAATAGCTAAATGTTCATTCTGTAAAATGATGTAAACCATTGTAGAAATAAATAGGTCTATGTATTTAAGAAACAGGAGACTTTTCTTTGGGATTACCTTCGTACATTTGCTAGAGCCAGAGGCAGATGTTGACTATCGGTAAGCAGGGGTGCAATATGGACCAATCAAAATTTCGGAAAGGCCAAAATCACCAATGCCGAGCGTCAAAAAGGACCATCGTATAAAAAGTTAAGCGTTGTGAGGCTGCTGTGTTCTGTGTTTGATGAGAGGTATAAGTGTGTAAGAGAGAGAGAGAGGCACAGAGTTTATAAGGAAGAAGGAATGTAAGAAAGGAAGAAAGGAAGAAAGAACGAATGCGCAAGTAATATGCATTTAATGTACATATTGTAAGTATTGATATGCAAGTAAATAATGTAATAACACCTAGTTTATGCTTGAAGAAGACACAAATGCGTAAGAGGGACCCGCCCTTTCTTCAAATTACATCCATAAATGGTATCACAAATTCTGGAAAATAAATTAAACAAAATAATAAATACATACATAAATATGCAAATCAATAATAATTTATAATTTGCCAAAAGTGCAAGTAAATGGACGCCAATTTAGAATTACGATAATAGTTAATGGTAGAACATAAATTATTCCTTTCAGGTTGTGTTCATAAAAGCTATACAACTGGTGCTCTGTTGACTGGGCCTTACTTAAACCCCACTGAAGACGTCAGAAAACGGTAGGAATATGCTGACAAGACTATCATCAATAACATTTAACTATCTGTTTGATTATGAAATACATTATCATCAAAAGAAAAAAGAACATATACTAATTTTACCAATGAGAATGTACAATATTTCTTCATGAATCAGATCAGCTCTAATACACAATATTTTCAATTTACTTCGCGCATTTATAATGGGTGGTTACTCACTCCTTGACTGGTTTTGAGGCCTCTCGTCCTGTAACTCCGTGAGCTCGCCTAGGTTCGACCACATTGTGGACCTCCTTGTGAAGACATGTCCCCAAACTCGTGCTGTGTTATGCCAGAGCGCATAACACTATCCTCTCGTGTGTAATAGCGTGTACCATTTTCCATGCACACGCATGGTAACTGCTGAAATGAAGTGCCGTCCAACCTGGCGCACTTCATGATACTTGTCAAGCTATTACCACGTAGCCCAATAGACTGACACTAGTTCGTGTGCGATACTTGTAATACTGCGACCACGAGCTCGATAGCTGCAGTCGCTTAAGTGCGGCCAGTGCGACATTCAAAACTCATTTTTTAAAAATAGGTAGTGCAAGCGCCTAGCGTTGCCATATGGCAACATCAAATATCTTATGACCTAGCCATTCCAAAATTCTGAAACTTGTTTTATTAGTTTAATTTTGGTCTTAAACATGCGGCAAAACACAATAAATAAGCAAATCTCAGAAAAAGTTAATTCAGGCACTAATGGGTTAACTTCACTATACATTCCGTTCCATGTCAGTTTACCTATTCTTAAAAGCACGCTTTCATGTGTGCTTGAGGTAAGGCCTCCCATCGGAGTTGGATTTTGGTATCATACGACACGACCTGCGATGCATTAATATCTTCAAGTGTGACGTATTCAGTTTCATATTATTCAATTTATATATTATAATATGTACTGTCTACCTTCTGAATACATTTCGACCGACACATCATTTTTCTCTTCCTCTTTCAGAAAGCAGAATGGAAGATTTCCAATTAGAAAAATTGCTGGTAATTGTATATTCACTTATTTGACCTACCAAATCTCTCTTATGGCCATCTTCCAGTGCTGTGAAGGACGAGTGCCGTTATATCGATTTAGCGAGCGAATGTAACCCAAAATATTACAACATGAGTTATACAGTATATAGAGGTAGATATCTGAGAGTCTTGCCCTCCAGTGTTTCGTGGAATACTTTCGATGCAAAGAAGAAATCCAATGAAGCCCGACTGCTCCCGGATTTCCAGACAACAATTTCCAACCTCCCTCCCAGTCCAATCCCATTATATACAGCTGACAGCAGCTAAACTGGTGCATGAAAATGTTCCAAGTGCTCTCCCAGAGCATTCTGCTTCCCACTGCGGCTCAAAGGTAAACGTCCATCGTAAAGATTAAATGCCACATTTCATCAACGTAAACAATTCCGAGTACGTTTTCTGTCTCAAGCGATAAGATGTTGACAATTAGTCAAATTCAAAAAATCAGTCGGTAGACAAAACATCATAGACGAGCCTGATAATCAAGTGATACGGTGGGAAAAGGTGGCCGCGACTCTATTCCGGATCGATGCATGTCAGTTTTTTGAAATGAAAAGTCATGTCCTTGTAGCTCGAATTCCACGTAAAATTGGAGAACCCGTGACTATGGCCATGATATAAACGATGACGAAAAACTACAACATTCTCACTGAAAATGCACTGCAGAAGGCGGCACAGTAATGTGCGATTTGAAAGACCTATTCCAACATATTGGCACATCATCAACTTAAGAGACCATATTCCATATAGCTTTTCAATAAGAGCTCTGCATTCGTTAACATAGGGAGTTGGTGTTCGATTAGTTATATGTAAACACATATTTACTTCTCTTCATGTAATTATGCCCACCTGTTCGCGTATTATGTTGACTATAAACTAGTTAATCTTCGCTATATGCACCTACGGTTGTGCATTCGTCGCAGCATTTAAAACGTTCCTTTGAACTTTACAATCGGTATTTAGCGTATTCTTCTTGAAGAGTTTTCTACTCAGTAGAATACCGGTAGACCTAGCTCAGGGTCAATGTGTGAGGCTGTGAAACTGCGGGTTTCGTCCACCGCCGGTTCGAGTCCAACCATCAGCACGGAGACCTTATCACTAATTATTAGTTCATTATTTGTTATTCAAAGTTTGCATTTAATTGTGTTTTACATATCGCAGTTGATGAGATAATATAAATTAAACCGTGTTCCTTCAAGAAACGTCCATAAATAACCCGTGAGCTTGTTGTACGGTCAATAAAGAACAACAAAAATTTGATGAAGCTGTGGTCCTTTCTATATGCTTGTCTTAACCAAGTCAGCTGTTAGGGGTATTCCTAAATTGCTTCACTTAATTACATGTCATCGAACCTTCCCTCATCTTTCGAGGAGAGTATGCTTCTCTTCTAGTATACCATTATAATTGCGCCGTACCCTGACCGCTCATGTGACATATTAAGTTATATTTTTTGCATATCAAACAGTATTTTAAACGTGGACTGCAGTCAGGCATTAGAAGAGTAGCAGATTACAAGTACAGTTGAGACCGTAAGTCCAGGAGACATAATGTCACGGGATACTTCGCGAAGCTTGCCAGTGACCGTGGGAAACGTTCAGTTTTACCCAGAGTCATGTGTAGAGATCATTAAGCCACGAGGTGTGTTAAGCCAATTAGAGAGAGGGCGTTGCTATTATGAATACTGGACCGCGCAGAGTTAAAATTTCAGGATGACCAACATTGTTATATGTGTGGTGTGTTCAACGAGAAAGAATGGTCAGTTCTGTTATTTGAGGCTTTTCCACAGGTCTGAGAACTATAAATATTAAGGAATAAATTATAACAATTTTCTGAGCCGTAATCTGGTTATCATGAGTGCATCTGATATTAATTTTAGTGAATTAAAGAGACATTGTGTGGAACAATAGCTCTGATTGGTTGAGCATTTGAAACTCCAGGGAATCCCCTAGCTATAACGGCGTCTGCTTAGTTACTTAAGCGCACCACCTGTTGGGAGCGTTCTTTTTTTCTGTGTGTTGTCAAACAGTGAGCATCGCTCCGTTCTCTTTCCTTTGTGTGTCGTCGACGAGTGAACATCAGTGTACGCGGAACGCGTAATTACTGCCACGTGGGCAGGAGTTTAACTTTGTACGGTCGTACCGACCCAAGACAGTGTTTTCCTTTTCTTATGAACAGTGTTATGTAAACTGCGTGCAGTCATAATTAGCCAATTGCGCCATGTCACAAGTTCGGGTATTAAAGGAACAGACGGTAATTTCAGCCGCAGACTGGTAATCGAGCGAAAGACGCTTATCCGTGTATTACTTTCGGGCCGGTCGCGTTTCGTGAAAGACTATTCGAATCGATCCGCGAGCCGCTCTTAGTAACAGTGTTTAAATCCTTAATATTTACTGTATATTGTGAACGTGTGGTTGGTGTTACTTTATTCACGTTGGCTCGTAATTACAGCTGACGGGGGGTTTGTTCGATGCAACGTGCACAGAGAGCGGTGAAGAAATATTGACCAGAAATTTGTGTGTTGCAGTTATACAGGAACTAGTTTCAAGAAGATGGCATCGCCTATAGAAGAGAGAAGATTGCATCCACGTGTTGAAACCCTGATTATCATGGGGAAAGCACTCATGACAGCGGGGATGTGACCCGCTACAGATGTCCTGGGAGTTGCCAAAATAAGATGCATGAATTATATTTAAATGGCATGCTTTATGAATTATGATTAATAGTAATGAGGCTTAGATTAGGGATTTTCTTTAGTATAATTTCAGCCTGACGGCATGTGTTCATTTTATATTTGTGCTATTGTAAATACGGACAGGTCGGGATTGCATGCTTTCTTTTTCTTTCTTTTACTTTATAATTAGCTAGCTGGGATATTGAGGGAAACGATAGGTTTTATTTTATTTTATTTATGTGATTTATGCATGTCGTTTTGCTTAAGGTTATTCCTGTGTTTTTGTTTTGACATAGATAGAAGGAGTAAATAGCTGAACTCATCAACATCCCGAGTTACACACTCGCAGCGTCGAGACTAAATTTTATTTAATTATATTCATAGATTAGTGATAGATAGGATGCTTGCTGCAAGCATTATAGGTGCTGTGAGACGTGTGGAGCTGTATGTGCATCGCTGATTACAGCAGGTTCTTTTAATATGGGTTGGAAACTGTTTTGAACAATGATTAGGCAGGGAATCGAACCCGGATGTGTAATAAAAGGCTGATGATATTACAGGAGATATACATGAGAATTTAGTGCATGGGGAAATATATATGTGAAGTCAATGATGCGGGCAGAGTGCATCCCTGGAAATGTTATGAGAAAATGTGAAGCGAGAATAGGCCTGTGATTGTATTATAGAATATTATTGAGAATCAGAACTGCCGTGAAGTGAATGTCAGGCCCAGTGATTATTACATGTGTGTTGAGAAATATAGTAGTATGCCGGCAATGTGTATGTTTTGTATGTGAATCTCCGAACAGTTGTTAAAATATTAGCTCGCTATGAAGGTCAGTTTATCAGCCGAGGTCATACCGTAGTTGTGAAGCGACAAGCAATTTCCGTGATATAATATTGTCAAAACAGTGACCAATTTCCAAGTGTAGTCTTGAGTTTTAACATTCTTTTCAGCTGATTGCCAAGCAGGAAATATGTAACTGATGAAGGGCGCTACCCTGCACGTCGATGCAAAAAGAGGAACGGGATGGTTGCCCGTTGCTTTCCATGTGTTTACTGAATTATATTGTTTGTTTTCTTTTACAGGATTGTGTATTTATGTAATTTCGTTGTGATTTTTGTTTGTTGTCTTGTTGATTCACGGGGAACAGTCCGAGTATTGAGTTGATGATTAAGATTAATCTAGTTTCTACTAGATCTTTTGGTGAACCGCGTTTCACGTCGAGCCAGTGCAGTTGTAAGTTTTCCACCCACCTGATCCAGTGTATATACTTTGGTTATTTTAGCTTGTTCTGATTATTGTAAACATAGCGTAGGGAAATGCCACTGGTATTTTTCGTATTTCATATCGTCATGTCCCACTTCGTCCAAAAATAAATCATGTTTAAATGCGCTTATCGCGACAACCTTCCCGAAAATAAACCAATCCATATAATTGTGATTCTTAGGATGGTGTCACTCCATGTGAACAGGAACGTTGGACTATAACGTTGATGCGTAATGTAACTTCACAGTATTTAATTTTGTAACTGGAATTTTCATTTTCTCTTTGATTTGTTGTGCGTTGTTAAAGTTCGTTTTCCACATTTCCTTGCTTGAATTTAATTTTATTTCAATGCCGGTTTCAAGCCGTTTTATTAATTTGATTTTTAGTTTGTGAATTGTAGTATGGTTTGGGTTATTTTATGCAATAAACCCATCTTACCCCATTTTAGTGTTTCTCATTCGAGATAAACCTCCATTATTCCTGTCATGATACTTAGAGGTGTGTTTTAAACTTCGACGTATAGACTTACCCGCGACAAATAACCCACTTGTCTACCCCACCTGTGTTAGTCGGATGTTTAATCAGGAAATGGAGGCATCATCCTGAAGGGTTCTCACGCCTGGGTACGATACAGTCCTCTAAAATGTTGTGATTTTAAAAAATATAATTTAAAATATCGGCTTATATTAGAGCAAGTAGCATAATGTCGATCGCCAAAGCATTAAACTTCCAGATCATACGAATCTCTTCTTTGTGAATAACAATCACTAATAATTTCATTGTACTGTACATTGTAATAAATCACCTTATATATTCCATATTCGTACGATAACTTCTTCTTCTTCTTATTATTATTATTATTATTACTATCTTCTTAGCCTTTTCCGAATTTTTTGGGGTCGACACTGGATGAGACTTGGCCCAGGATGCAGACGCCAATCCTATGTGAAGTCATGTGTTTGCTATTGCATGTCTCTGTGGTGGTTTGGTAGTTTAGTGAGTTGTTTGTAAACAAACAAACAAACAAACAAACAAACAAACAAACAAACAAACAAACGTTAATCAGATAAGTAATACAGATATGGTACTTCATTCCAACACATATCTTCATAAATCTTACCAATTTCTGCTGTTTTTATTTTTTTCAAGTTTTTAACTTTTGTAAATATCTTCATTATCATGTAGAACTACTCCACAAATACTTCTTTCAAACATATAAACTTCCCTTGTTCATGAATGATTCCTGGAATGTCCTTATTTAGAATCTGTTTCTGCCATAAAATAGTTTTCACTAAAGTATCTTTTTCACTAACACTCATTTGAATGCCAATTATTCTTGCCATCATGTTAGGTGACTATTTTGGATAAATTTAATTACCTATTAAATTTCTTCAGTCTCTCCTTACTTCTACAATCATTTCCAACTTTATTTCATTCTAACCTGCAGCTCATTAAACTCTGTATTTCTGATAAAATACAGTGGATCCTTGGCATTAATTACACCTTTTTTCATACTCCTTAACGACTGCTTTAAAAAACATCCCATAGGTTGCTTATATTTTTTATTTATCATTCTGAACCGACCATAATTAGATTGAAAGAAGTGTATTAAGTCCAACATCAAAAACACCCAGTCCCCGAGACTGTGGAACTAACCATACGCAGTTAAAATCCTTGACCTTGTCGGAAATAGAACCCGGGGACCTCTGAACTGGAGGCCAGTAGAGTGACCACTCAGCCGAAGGTCGAATTATTATTATTATTATTATTATTATTATTATTATTATTATTATTATTATTATTATTATTATTATTTAAGTAATAGTATGTGGTTTACCGTCTCTTCAATAGCTACATACTTTACGAAGCTCCCGAATAGGGACTCTTTAATGTGCCATTAAATCTTCTGAGTTTCTCCCATTTAAACACACTTAAATGCCAACTGACAACACTGGGATTTATACATACAATTTTCAAATAAAATATTCAAATAAAAGCTTTCGGTATTTGAGAAAAAGTACACATCTCCACGACATACTGAAAACTTGAAGATTTTAAATCGACACCCAAAGGCATGCTCGTTCTAAAAAATATAAACACAAACGCGAACGCAAAACCGGCTATACTAAGCAGAAGTGATTTTATCACAAGAAATATAGGCTGATCAGTTGAGCCCAGCGTGGATATACAAAATAATAACCGCACCACCTTCGCATCCGCATTTCCTTCATTCGCACCCGCATCCGCGAATGCTTATCCGCATCCGCAAAATGGTTATCCGCGGATATTGAAAATATTCAACTACAGTATATTACAGCCAAGATATTGAAACGGATGGATCTGTTAACATAATACAATAGGTCTGACACCTGGCAGCAGCACCCCTACAGCCACAGGTTTATGAGGTATTTTCGCCTGCGACAACTACCGACGTATTGACCTATGTTCCTTCCTTCCATTAATAGTGGGCAGGAGCCAGTTAGGCTTCGGTCAGATTTACGGCTTTATGGTCTCAAGGCTCTTTATATATCACAATTCACCCATACCACTCTCGAGGCTCACCTAACCACAAGCAAAAACTAGAGTATACCTGAGTGAAAATCAATAAACTTCATTTAGAAATTATCAGCAAATTTATCCGCACTGCCATATAGTTCGTGCCTGCTGTCATTTCTTGATGGATACAGTACTTTTGCATCCATCTCTTGGCACAGGCCAGAGTAATGTGTAGCTTCCACCGAAGTCCCAGTCAACATCCATGGCTGTGACATTATGGAAGCTGCTGGGGTATGGTTAGTGCTGAGTAATGAGGTTCAGAGCACAACTAGTGCATCTGAGTCTTACGAAAGGTGTTGATCATAGGGTTATTCATGCTGTAATAGTACTTTCTGACCCAGTGAGGAAAGCAATGGCAAACTACCTCACTCCTCATCTTGCCTAGTACTCCTCATTTTGGTGCTGCCATTGGTTTTTGGGGTTTCCTTATAACCGCATAGCCTTTGGTGGTGCTGTGTGAGGATCCAACCAGCCTCTGGGCTGATGACCTAACAGACAGACAGCCATATAGTTTGTATCGCCAAGACACTAACTTCGCGGATATCCGTATCCATGCAGGGCTCTACAGATAAGATCATCATCAGTGTTGTTGCTACTTCTCCCATCTCGTATCTTAGGGATCACGAATTTCTCTTTATTTGTATTAGCATAGCTGTAGGCAATCGATGAAGGAAAGGAGAGAAGGACTGCGATGAAACTGAAGGGTAGAACGAATGAGAGAGCGAGTGAATTCGTGGAAGCACGGCCGCAGCACAAACTGCAGAGAAGCGTTCAACCACATTGCCTACCCACACACTTCTTCCTTGTATAAGCACAGAGAGAACTATTTTTACAAAATCTCTACTAGTGGAGATGTTATATATAAGTTAGGACGACCTCATACAGTCGTGCTAGCAATGCCAGTTCATGTGGTACTAAGATAAGTCCAGCATTTCAAATTTATGTTCCAGATTTTCTAAGATATAAGTTGCCTAAATGGGAAAACATGAGTTTTAGAAATAACGCTCCTCCAAATTGTACTGTAAGTACTTAGAGACGATTATCCTTACTTGTCTGAGATGCTATACACTAGCTTATGGTTTCTTTCCCAGCTTCACTCAATAATAATAAAATTAACATTAAAAGACTTTCGGAGGTAACGCCAAAGTAGAATCGTCGATCTCAGTGGCATAGTCAGTTAGACGTCCTAATGTTATCAAAATAGCAGGCTCGATCCCGGGTGAGGTCAGCGACACATGAGGATGTTTATAAATATAATTATCTTTTCCTCTCCTTCATCTTGTCTCGTATTACTACTTCTCGGTTTTATCTTCTCACCTGTTCACTTCGTTCCTTTTCACCTGTTAACTCCTATCTACAATTTCTCTTATATTCCCTCGTTGCTCATTTTTTCATCTCGTATACTCATCTCGTATACTCATCTCGTATACTCATCTCGCCTCTTGCATATTTTTCTTATTTTGCCTTCTCTAAGAACACTTATAGGACAAAATTTCGACATTCCATTGTCTTATGAAATCCATAGCAACTGATGAGATGTGAAACAAATAACATTCTTTTTTAATTATTATTATTAATAATATATAATAATAATAATAATAATAATAATAATAGATTTAAGCTTCAAGAACTATTGTTACGTGCGGTCAATGGTGCGCAGCTGTGAGCTTGCATTCGGGTGATAGTGGGTTCGAACACACTGCCGGCAGCCCTGAAGATGGTTTTCCGTGGTTTCCCATTTTCACACCAGGCAAATGCTGGGGCTGTACATTAATTAAGGCCACTCGCCGCTTCTTTCCCACTCCTGGCCCTTTCCTATCCCATCGTCCCCACGAGGCCTATCTTTGTCGGTGCGACATAAAAGAAAATTGTAAATATATATAAATGTATATATAGGTTTTCAAAGACACCGAAGAGCCAAACATTTTGTCGCGCAGGAGTCCTTTTTAAGTGCCAGGAAACCTTCCAGTACGAGGCTGGCGAATCACCTTGAAATATCACCGGACTGAATCGGGATCGAATCCACCTCCTGGGGTTCTACCGCTTGATATCTTTTAACTTTTTACTTGTTTATCTTATCCTTCTATACGCGCTCGATCATCAAATAATCGACAGCTCACTGAATAGGAAGCCTTTAACAGCGCAAGAATATGAATATAATTTTGAAAATCATTTACTATAACAGATGACTTAGGATGTCCGGTTCCTTGGCTGAATGGTCAGGGTACGTACTGCCTTCGGTTCAGAAGGCTCCGGGTTCGATTCTTGGCTGGGCCTACGATTTTACATTTGTATGGTTAATTCCTCTGGATAGGGGACTGTATGTTTTTATTTGTATTCATCGCAATACACTTAGTACAGTTCTCTTCATCTACTTAGAACAGACCACACGACCAACCGCCACAGGGACACGCAATAGTAAATACGTCGCTTAACAGGGGAAGGACATTTTGTCGTAAAACTGAGTCAATAAATTGAAGAGAAACACCAGCAATAATAATAATAATAATAATAATAATAATAATAATAATAATAATAATAATAATAATAATAATATGATGATGATGATGATGATGATATACATTAAGGTGATTCGAAAGTAAAACATGGAACGGTGACCACACCGAGTGACCGCGGAAATTCGCAACTTAAAAACTAGTGTTGCAAAGCTAGACGGCGTTACATTTCCTCCATCACGTTGGATGGAAATCATGTATATAAATACTATTCACAATAACACCCCTTTGATTTTCCTCACATATTATTCAACCTTACGTGATAGAGCTTTTCTAGCCACAGATGTATTGGCATTTCACATAGCGGTTTGTCTGTGACCAAGTACGATATAGGGAAGAAGTACTAGAAGAAAGTGATTTTTCAGCAATAAACTGGAAGGAGTTAGTAAATGTTGCTTAGATTTTGTATAGTACTTTACCGCATGTGCTTTGAATTGTAGTGTTGAAAGTATGCATATTTTGAACTAACTCGAAGTAAATCTACAATAATTAAATTAACATAGAGTTTTCTTCGAGAATTTGAAAGTATCCTACCTAAACATGATAATATTTATCATATAACTTGTGAATTTCTATTGTAGACTATAAATATTAAGAGTATCTCATAAAATATTTCTTACATACAAATGATTCATTGGAAGCGTGTCTCGAATTTAACTAATCGACTGTTTGATTCTCACGCGGTTTAGAAATATAGAATATTTCTGATGGCCTAATGGTGAATGGTGTTCTAGAGAAATAATTTTCAACTAACACCAACATCTCAATTAATTCAAAATGTTTCTATTAATTATAAAATAGTTGATAATTGATTTCAACGGGCGAGTTGGCCGTGCGGTTAGGGTCGCGCAGCTGTGAGCTTGCATCCGGGGGATAGTGGGTTCGAACCCCACTGTCGGCAGCCCTGAAGATGGTTTTTCGTGGTTTCCTATTTTCGCACCAGGCAAATCCTGCGGCTGTATCCACGACCGCTTCCTTCCCACTCCTAGGCCTTTCCTGTTCCATCGTCGCCATAAGACGTATCTGTGTCCGTGCGACATAAAGCAAATAGCAAAAATAATAATAATAAATTTGAAAATGTATGTGGAATCATTATGGAACAGTTCCCAGAACATAAAATAACGTACCCTTGTGTTGTAGTCGGATCTCAGTTTAATGACCATCTTGCATTGAGTTGTACAGGACTGTTGCCATTAAGACTACAGTTCTACTATCACCAGAAATTGCATGGAAAATTTAAATTCGACGCCTTGGTAATAATATTACAAAATAGATATCAGAAATATTTCCCAACAGAAAATGCTTGTTTTAGGAAGAATATATGAACAATAATAAACAATAATACGAAATTAATTTACTTCACAAGAAATATGGACGGTGCAACAATAAGCCACGAAGCTCACGCTTTAGCACGATCTTAAAGCTCAAATGTGCAATGTAAACCTAGGAAAAGAGACTTCTGCATGCAAGTTTAATGTAGCGGAAATTGACTTATTCAGAAAAGAAAAGCGTCATAGGAAACTAATTTACATTGGTAACAACATTCATCTTAAGTTCCGCGATCTTGTTTCATTCGTAACAACACACTTCGTCGAAGTAAATTTGCTTTATATACTAAGATGTTTCAAATAAGCCTGAGTGTCTGTCTGTCACTGGAAGCAATCTAACTTGCCGAACTTGAGGCAAGTAATTAAGTCAGCACACTTGGGTATCCACTGCTCATTTCGTATCATCGCGAGACGAATACTTGGAAAAAGAAGTTGAGGAAAACCTCAGAGAATTATAAATGGCAAACTTAAACAATTAGTTTTTCATGCATTAAATAGGTACAGTAGGGAGTGTGTCATCGACAGATGTTGGTATGAACACAAGAGAATCAATAGTTCATCTTGAACAAAGAAAAAAGACGATATCGTTACTATAAATGTACCTTTGTGATTCCTTTAATAGGAGCAGGGATGCATTTATTTTAATTAAGTTTATGATAAGAGAAACAATACTTCCCACTTTATGTGAAGGAAGTTCATTTTCCAATATGGACACAGTATTGAGGTAGGCCTATATGTTTATTGATATTGTTGCCAACCGGGCGAGTTGGCCGTGCGGTTAGGAGCGCGCAGCTATGAGCTTGCATCCGGGAGATAGTGCGTTCGAACCCCACTGTCGGCAGCACTGAAGATGGTTTCCGTGGTTTCCCATTTTCACACCAGGTAAATATTATTTATTTATTTATTTATTTATTTTATGCCTTTGTATGTGGCGAAGTTAGGGCTCACGGCCTTATCTTACACTTAACCACTACGTACAGTACATAATCACATACTTTGGTAAAATAACATTAGCAGACCCTAGGAGCTACCAAAATTTATGGAGTAATATTATAAGAGATTATAATTGTTATTTTTAATGATTAATATTATCTAACCTATCTACATCTACATCACCTAACAATAGTTCTAAATCACGCTTGCAATCATACACACTAACATTCATACAAGCTGGTCACGTATTTAAGACGAAATCTCGACAAGACCGTTTAAATAATATTGAAGTGCTATTACGTATACTGATAGGGAGTGTGGGAATGATTAACCGGTATCATAAGGGTAGAAGTCGATCTGGTATTATGTCCATGGAAAGATGAGAGGAAGTTAAAATGTGAAGATAGGTATTCAGGTGTAGATTCGTTCAGAAGTCGAATAATTAGTGTCGCAGTATGTAAATTCCTTAATTGATCAATTTTCAGCCAGGATAGCTTCTCATAATAAGGGGCTGTACCGTAATTAAGGTCACGGGCGCTTCCTTTCCATTCCGAGGCCTGTCCTATCCCATCGTCGCCATAAGACCTATCTGTGTAGGTGCGACGTAAAACAAATAGTAAAAAATATATATTGTTGCCATTAACGGTCAGGCTGACAGATCAACGGTTCTAGATACAACCATAGGAATCTGAATAAGTGTACCTTTTGTTAGCGGTTAACGTAGCAATAATTCAGTTTTCGGTGACGATGGAATAGGACAGGGAAGGAAATGACCGGAAATGACCGTGGTCGTAATTTTCCTGGTGTGGAACTGAAAACCATCTTCAGGGCAGCCGATGGTTGGGTTTGAAATAACCATCTCCCAAATGCAAGCTTACAGCTATATGGCCCGTATCTAAGGAGATTTCAGGTTGCAAGGACGGAAAAAAGTAGTCAATGAATTTACTGTTAGGTTGCATAGACAGCATCATTAAATAGGCTACGTACGGAATCATCTTATTGGATGCATGATACCGAGTGACATCGTTACTGGTTCCTCACCAAGGCGGCCGTGGTTCGAATCTCGACCAACATAACTGTGGTTCAAATGCCACTTAAAACTGGAGGTCCCATGTATATAACCACGCTATCAACAGTCACATAATCCTACAAGCTTGCTTGATTGAATCATGTGAAAAATATTATGTTCAAACATTCTCTTACGAACTATCCTCATACGAATCATTAAGGATTCTCTGAATGTATTACATAATTTACGTACGTTTTAATTACAACGGTTTTTCAAAGTCACATTTTTGTTATGAACACGGTTTTTTTTTTATAGTAACCGGTCTATAGTGGTATAAATGCGTCTATTGCAATTTGTAATCAAACGTGAGCAATTATTCTTATCCGGTTATCCTATGCTCATTCATCTTGCATAAAGTGACACATATATGTTAAATTATATATCTAATGCAAGCCGTACCAGGTGGAAATGAACTTACATTAAGCTTTCAATTCATTCAGCACAGCAGAATGCGGATAGACTCCCTGGCCATCATTATCTCCTTTGAGGATGAATTGTTTAATTATACTCACATTTACATTCCTAATTAAATCCTATGAACCATTTTTTAAAAGAAGGATGAACTTTATTTGGAAGGTCAAAAGCTGAGTGGCATCGGTACTGGCTTCTGACAAATTCGGTCGCCGCTCGAAACCCGGCCAATGCACGTTGGACTTTTGAAATGAAAAGTCACGACGCTGTGGTTCGGATTCGACGTAGAGGTGGTCTTATGGCTGTGATCACGATATCGACGGTTGCATCAAATATTTTATCTGATATTTTAATTGGTTTCTGAGGCAATTAAAACCAAAATAAGGAGAAATAATTTTGAAAATTCAGATTATAAGGGCTCTCATTAATTCGTATGGTTAGTGCTGTTATGTTATATTACAGATTATTATTATTATTATTATTATTATTATTATTATTATTATTATTATTATTATTATTATTATTATTATTATTATTGGGCCTCCGTGGGCCAGATAGAGCAGCGCACCCGCCTCTCACCGCTGGGTTCCGTGGTTCAAATCCCGGTCACTCCATGTGAGAATTGTGCTGGTCAAAGCAGAGGCGGGATAGGTTTTCTCCGGTTACTCCGGTTTTCCCTGTGATATTTCATTCCAGCAACACTCTCCAATATCATTCAATCTGCCATTCATTAATCATTGCCCCAGAGGTGTGCTTCAGGCTTCTGCAGCCGGCACAATTCCTATCCTCGCCGCTAGATGGGGGCTTCATTAATTCCTGATCCGGTCGGATGACTGGAAACAGGCTGTGGATTTTCAGTATCATCATTATTATTATTATAAAGCAGAGAAAAGTCAATCAACTTAAAAAAAATGGACCGCAGGATATTATGGAAGATCCTAGGTAACAGATGGGTCGATGGGCAAGTACGATTGAGATCTAATAACCAGGTGTACAGCAAGATATAACCAATCACAGCATCGATTAAGAAGAAAAGACTACTATTCTATGGTCGCATTTTCAGGATGTCAAATGACAGACTAACAAAAATAATATTGATTTTCATCAAACAGAAGTCAACAAGGCCGAAGTGATTCCAAGAATGAGGAAAGGATATGAGAGACATCGGTATCGCAGAAAGTAAAATGAATGCCAGTGACAAATTTAGACAGATGGTAAAGAGCTATCAGTGTTTTGAGATGGAATCAAAACCCAAAAGACGGAGAGGACCTCTTCCCGAAGAGCACAAGAGGGCGCTGGTTGACGGTATCAAGAAGTATTGACTGGTGGCTGGGTGGGGGAGGGGGGAGTCAAAGCCGGAAGAAGAACAAGATCTAACTGAAATGGCACTGGTTACCACGCAGTCCACAGAGGCTCAACTCGATAAGCAAATACAGATATACAGTATGTTACACCGTGTACTGAGCACATAATAATTTCTCCCTCTGTAACCTTCGAAGAATGAATGAATGAAAAAATAGGGAATATATATATACATACCGGGTGAGTTGGCCGTGCGGTTAGAGGCGCGCGGCTGTGAGCTTGAATCCGGGAGATAGTGGGTTCGAGTCCCACTGTCGGCAGCCCTGAAGACGCTTTGCGTGGTTTCCTATTTTCACACCAGGCAAATGCTGGAGCTGTACCTTAATTAAGGCCACGGCCGCTTCCTTCCAACTCCTAGGCCTTTCCTATCCCATCGTCGCCATAAGACCTATTTGTGTTGGTGCGACGTAAAAGCCACTTGCAAAAAATTTATATAATTTATATATTGCTATATTTTTAACGTCGCACTAACACATCGAAGGTTTTCGGTGAGGGATGGGGGGTGGGAGCAAAGGGCTAGGAAAGGGAAGGTATCGACCGTGGCCTTAAGCAAGGTACAGCCCTAGCATTTGCCTGGTGTGAACATGTGAAACCACGGGGAAAATCATGTTCAGGGCTGCCGACGGTGTGATTCAGACCCTCTATCCCTCGAATATAAAATAAATAAATAAATAAATAAATAAATAAATAAATAAATAAATAAATAAATAAATAAATAAATAAATAAATAAATAAACAGCAGCGGGCCCGTTTCAAAACCATCCCCGAATCAAAAGAAAGTTAAGCTCTGTGTTTAGCGGGTTATTGCCAGGAGCCAGACAATCAGCGTAACTGTATTCGTAACTACTGGAACGTGTTCAAGAAAAGAATGAAAACTGCCGAGCTGGTGTTTGATAATGTCAAAGGTATCACAGGCTAAAAGATCACGTTACAGAATAGCACAAAGAAACTATGGATAATGTCAACTGTGACACCATTATCGCCTTGATTGGGTAATGAAAATGTATTACGCATATCGTCGCTTACGAAACAAAACCTCATATCCCACCATGCTCTTCCTCTCCGGTCTCACCTCCCAGCCACATATGGATATCTAGTCCATCAGAACTATTTTCGTTGTGTTCATTTTCCTTTGCTCTTATCTCACATTACACTGAGAGAGTGCGTAAATACTTCATGCCGGGCTGAGTGGCTCAGACGTTTGAGATGCTGGCCTTCTGGCCTCAACTTGGCAGGTTCGATCCTGGCTCAGTCCGGTGATATTTGAAAGTACTCAAATATGTGAGCCTCGTATCGGTAGATTTACTGACAGCTAAAAGAACTCCTGTTGGACACAATTCCGACACCTCGGCGTCTCAGACAACCGTTAAAGTAGTTGGTGGGGCGTAAAACAAATAACATTTTATATATTATATATACTTCATGCAGTACGGGACGGTAGGTTTATTCTCCTTTACACTTTAGTGTAGAAAAATAAAACATCGAAAACTGTTCTGTTGGGCTGCATATCCGTACGTGGATGGGAGGTGTAACCAGTCTTAGGGATCGTAATGGGTAGGAAGAGCATTGTGGGATACGAGGTTTAGTTTGTTAAGCAACGCTATTACCCTGAAATTTCCCATCCGACTGTCATCCGTTCGATTCGTTTGGCAGTTATCTTATAGGGCGAGATTTCGGAAACGTCGGCGAGTTGACAGTCGTAATAGGTAAACTGCTTTAGTTCACATTTCGCAGAATTTCGCCGCGGCTTGTTGCATGGTCCTTCAGTGATCATTGGCGTTGATGGGGATTGTGTTATGCTATTTTCTAATGCAGGATCAAAATCCGTCAAAACGTCTTTGATTACCTTTAACAGACATATTTTATCAGGTACCAAAGACGTAATTCGGTGTTTAAGTTATCTTCTTTTGGCATTTGCTTTACGTAGCACCGACGCAGGTAGGTCTTATGGCCACGATAGGACAGGAAAGGCCTAGCAAAGGGAAGGAAGCGGCCGCAATCTTAATTAAGAGGAGTGAAAATGGGAAACCACGGAAAACCATGTTCAGGGCTGCCGACAGTGGGATTCGAACCCACACTCTCCCGGATGCGAGCTCACAGCTGCGCGCTCCTAACCGCACGGCCAACTCGCCCGGTTTAGGTTTCCTTGAACTTCATTTTAGTTTCATAATTCTCTTCATTGTCAACGTTTCTGCCCATATTACCCTCTATAAATATCGCAAAAAAAAAAAAGCCTGTAACATAGTATAGACAACGACCTACTATTATGGACACTCACGACATGGTTGATCTCAGTGTGGTTCAACCAGACAGAGAGATGGAGGTAACTACCGTTTGCTGAGTTTACACTGCCACCGCAAATGACACAGGCTACGCGGCTAGACAGATGTGCTGTACAGTAGGTATGTGCTGACCAAGCTGCATGCCAAACTTTCCCTCATGTCCAAACTTCACAGCTCATCACGCTGCGGTTCCTAACAAGGAACGACAAGAACATTCAACAAACAGAGTTGTCGATCCGCACAAAGCAGTTTCATAGCAAGAAAAAAGGTGGATCTTAATCCCGAAAATAACGTTAACCTAGGAAATTTTCCCCAGGTAGAATTTATAAACTAATCTTCTGTGTGAGAATGTGAGGCGAAAACAGGTGAGAAACGGCAGCAACAATGCCCACTGTTAATTGTGGCAGATGAAGCATAGAGTATCAAAAATTGCTAATCACTGGCATGATACTCCACACCAGCGCTGAAGATGTAAGCGAGCCAGAAATGGAGAAACAAGGAGTTTCGCTGAAGTGGGTATTATATACCAAATGTCTTCATATCGATAGCTGCCTCGGAGGATCAGATTTTTGACAGGTTTCTTTACGTCGTACCGACACATATAAGTCTTATAGCGACGATGGGATAGAAAAGGGCTTGACTTAGGAAGGAAGCGTCCATGGCCTTAATGAAGGTACGGCACCAGAATTTGTCTGGTGTGGAAATGAGAAACCACGGAAAAAAATCTTCAGGACTGTCGACAGTGGGGTTCGAGATCAAGTGTTAATACTGCAAATTTTATAAATATTGGTAGCAGTTTATGATGGAATCAGCCTTAATTATACTTCTGAAGTAGTATCATTCAAACATCATGGTATTCTTCTCTCTCCTCCCCCTCGTTTCTGAGCTACTTTTCTTCTTCCTTCACAAGTGTTTCTTACACAGCTTGTAAACCTCTAACATAGGCAATATTTCTGTTCCCAATTGATTTTTGTTACTTCAATATATATTCATTTAATTGAAATTTACATTACTTAACTGTACGCCAATTTCTTGCGTCTTATTATTATTATTATTATTATTATTATTATTATTATTATTATTATTATTATTATTATTATTATTATTATTATTATTATTATAGGTATTATGATGACGATGGGACAGGAAAGGGATAGAAGAGGGAAGGAAGCGGCCTTGACCTTAATTAAGGTACAGCCCCACACGCATTTGCCTGGTGTGAAAATACGAAAACATGGAAAACCATCTTCAGGGCTGCCGACAGTGGTCTTTATCTGTAACTTACAGGAGATTCCAGATACCAATTTTTACGTCTGTAAACGGTTACGTTTTGAGATAGAGATGCACTCATTTAAACAATTAACCCCCTTTTCACCTACTTAGCGACGGAATATACAAAAATGTTTCCTTATTGAGCACCTACACAGTAATATAAATGTATCTCCGAAATTTCATTACTTTATGTGTAGTAGTTTAGGCTCGGCGATGATGGATGTCAGTCAGTCAGTAAAACATGTCGTATGGCTTTTAGTGTCGGGATATCCCAGGACGGGTTCAGCTCGCCATGTGCAGATCTTTCTATTTGACACCCGTAGGTGGCCTGCACGTCGTGATGAGGATGAAATGATGCTGAAGACAACACATACACCCAGCACCCATGCCATTGGAATTAACCAATTAAGGTTAAAATCCCCGACCCGGCCAGGAATCGAACCCGGGACCCTCTGAACCGAAGGCCACTACGTTGACCGTTCAGCCAACTAGTCAGTCAGTCAGTCAGTCAGTCAAGACATGTTCTTTTATATATATATTTAGATGCGTACTGATGATAGCAGGCACGGTTTATCTTCCATAAACGTGAGCTGTAATCAAGCAAACTAGAGATAATTACGCAAAAGACGAAGTGTTTTATCAGGAAATCCACATGTCCCACTGCCAAATGCAAATAATCTGTTTCAGAAGCAATCTACCTTTATTCTTCATACACAAATTTTATCACACGCTGGACACATGTAAGCCATGTGGGTTTGACGCAGTTATACGAACGGATTTCCTTCTTGACGCCAACCCTACGTAAAGAGATGTATTCACTATTGCGTGTCTGGGTGGTGGTTGATAGTATGATGAGTTGTGTGTATATGAAAATAAGTCTATTAAGACCAACATAAATACCCAGTCCTTGAAACATAGGAGTTAGCCATACGGAGTTAAAATCACCAACCCGGTCGTGAATTGTGGCGATCCTGCTTATCCTTCGCCACCCGCTGCCGCATCGAACCCGCTATTCGCCGCTTCGCTCCATCTTTGCACCGCTCCGCACTCGCTCGACGTCAACAATTGACTGAATGCACCGCCTATGAACTTTGGTTCCCGCTGATGTCACTGAATTCTGTTGCACACCATTCTCGAATTCCTTGTGTGCGTGTGTGTTACCCAGACTTTCTCACCGCCTCGACCGCTAAATATTGAGCTATGCTAATTCAAAACTTTGAGTTCGTCATTGTTCTCGGTGCATCGAGTGTCGAGGTGGAGGTCTCAATTTAATATAGGGAGCTGCTCTCCCAAGTACAACATCGGAATGCATTTTAAGGAAAGTGGACAGAAAGAGCTCTTAAAGTTTCTACGAGTAATTGCTTGTTAAGCCTCTCCTGTAAACGTGATTATCACTGAACTATGAACTTAAATAATTCAAAGAGAAATCATTATGCACTGCACTTTCAGAAGTAAGGATAATGTAGAACAATTATCCTTCTCATCTCTAAAAATCATCTTTTTGTTCCGAAACACACTGCAAATTTCCTTTCCCTGCCAAAGGAACTAACTGGGTGTAAGGCATCCTTTCACAAAAATCTTCCTGTGAATTCATTCGAACTCAAACCTTAAAGTAAAATTATTTTCCCTCTACAATCCATTCTGGGTTTTAAATTGTACGTGGGTAGGCCTAAACGTAGAATTGCCGCAATAATGTGCAATTATGAGTTTAAATTCCTTGGTGCACATTTCAAAATGTAAATTTGGAGTACACTCTCCCCTTTTTCAAGTATTATGGTGAACTTAATTATTGTAATCCACTCTGGAATAATATTGAGTGTTAATCCATTCTTTTGCTAGCCTTTTGATTGAGCATGTTTAGATATTCTTGACTTGTTTCGCTGATAGGATTCCTTTAATATCTTCTTATTTAATCTATATATTAAATTTTGGTCAAGGGGATATCTTTTTTTTTTTTTTACTGGAAGCACATAAATCAACGTTTGACATTTGTTCGATCGAAATATTCTTTTCAGTTTCTGGTGAAGTTCTTGCATCTAGTTAAGCGAACGTAATCCTTCTTAGCATTTCTGTAAAGATTCTTTCGGTGCCGTCGGGCCTGTAAACTTAGGTTATTGTAATTGTTCTAGTCGTTAAACTAAAAGGTTTTCTGTCACTAATATGTAACGATTTTGTACACAATCCTTATAATTCTACAATTTTTTTGTTAACGAATTTATATCTGTTGTCTATTAAGATAATATAAGCTCTTTCCTTGCTAGATTGTGACAATATTTAGCAAGACATAATTCTATTCTCATTATAATCTGTCAATTGTGTTATTATTTTCACTCTTTAATTTGTTTGCTCACAGCAGATTTGAAAAAGCAATCACTTCTTCCTTTTTCTCTGACTAAATCCTCTTAGATATTTTTGATCTTGTTATCTCACGATTCACGGCTAACTCTAATATTTGGGACCTGCAGTTTCCTGCGCAACTATTTCAGGTTAGGTTTCGATCTACACTCATTAGTTACTTATATTTGAATCGAAACTTAATCTTTCTGATAAGATTCGTTATAAAGCTCGTAAAACTGTCTGTAAATTGCTGGTATCAAGGGTCTAGGTCTGTGTATGGTAGTCCGTTTGGATTTGTGGAATAATTTGACCAGTAGTATGATGCTTTCCTTCTCATTTATGAATACATGTGTTTCTCATGGTAACGTGCATGTGAAGGGTTCACACTCATTCGCTCTTTCAATCATCACTTCCCCAACAGCGGCTAAAAGATAGCGATGAAAGTACTGAGTAGAGGTTACGGGAGGCACTGCATACTGTCATTCGAAATCTTGGGAGCGCCTGTAGACTTTCATGTTTTTGTAACGCTCACAAGCCTTTTTTTTTTTTTTTAATTGCCTTATGTTGCACCAACACAGATAGGTCGTTCACTAGGTGCGCAAATGTAGCTATGAATGTATATAACGTCGAACTACAATCAACAATATAGAGCATAGTGGCCGCTTTTCGAAATCAGAATAAGTGGTCAATGTCGCTGATAGAACGGAGGGTAGAACAGACAGCTCACGTGTTAAGAATGACCATTTTAGAATGATGCGAAAGTAAGATCTAAGGGAGACATAATATTAATGAAGTGCTTCTATTAAGGAATTAATACAGCCTATTTTGCTTGGTACCAGCCCCGCGGTCTGACGGTAGTGAGTTGTCTCTTATCTGGAGACCCTGGGTTCGATTCTTGGCCAGGCCAAGCATTTTTCACTGGATTTAATGGTTGGCTCGAGGTCCACTAAACCCATGTGAGGACAATTCAGGAGCTGTCTGACGCTGAGATAGTGCCCCCGGTCTAGGACGACAAAAATAACGGTTGAGAGTATTCGTTGTGCTGACCACACGCCACCTCATAATCTGCGGACCTTAAGGCAGAGCAGTGGTCGCTTGATTGGCAAAGAATCTTAAGGGCTGTAGTGGCAGGGGGTTTGTGTTGGTTTTGTTCACTTAGCTTCGTAGAAGTTTTCAAGGGTCCCTCTCTAATGAGAACGCGGTGATTTATTCGTATTAAATTTAAAGAATAGTACGTCTCATTGGGAAACCTCTTACTGACGATAAAACAAAACATACAGTGAAATCGATTTTAATCGTGCTGCTCTCGTAGCGCGCCGAGGGAATACAGCGAGCCGCAAGACTACTTCCGACACAGGAAACTGGAGGAGACCACATTCTTCATTTAATTGTTTAGTGTACATTTAATTTAATTACTCTTAACGAACATAGGGTTGTAAGAAATGCCATTACATTATGTTCCAGCCAACAATCTACCATTAATTAAGTGACAGAGCAGCGTATTTACTGATGTCTTCTGTTTCACACTGGATAGGGTGGAAGACGAACAAGGTCATCGGGATCCTTTGGACAGTTTCTTATAAGTACCTAATGATGACTAAATCGCCTTAAGCGTAATAACTCAAAGAAGGAAGGAAGGAAGGAAGGAAGGAAGGAAGGAAGGAAGAAAGAAAGGAAAGAAGGAAGGGAGGAAGGAAGGAAGAAAGGAAGAAAGAAAGAAAGAAAGGAAAGAAGGAAGAAAGGAAGAAAGAAAGGAAAGAAGGAAGGAAAGAAGGAAGGAAGGAAGGAAGGAAGGAAGGAGGAAAGGAAGAAAGAAAGGAAAGAAGGAAGGAAGGAAGGAAAGGAAGGAAGAAAGGAAAGAAGGAAGGAAGGAAGGAAAGGAAGGAAGGAAGGAAGAAAGGAAAGAAGGAAGGAAGGAACGAAAACTCGAATTCTAAGTGAGATAAAATACTTAGTGAGACCAATCGAATGACACCTGACGCGAGGTTCTAACCCGCTAGAGTTTAGGGTTACACTAACTGTTACCAAAGCGGCACGGGTCTTTTAGTAGCTTACGGGGGTGGTAGCACTATTGCAGCATCCGATGGCACCATATCAACGTCAGACTCTAGTTGCTAGGTACATTGGTTCTTACTCTTGCGCGTGTTGTTAGAAAGTATTTCGATTTTATAACTTTCATGTTTTTGTAACGCTCACAAGCTTTTTTTTTTTAAATTGCCTTATGTTGCACCAACGCAGATAGGTCTTATGGCGATGATGGGAGAGGAAAGGGCTAGGCGCGGGAAGAAGCGGCCGTGGCCTTAATTAAGGTACAGCCCCGGCATCTGCCTGGTATGAAATGGGAAATCACGGAAAAAAATCTTCAGGGCTGTCAACAGTGGGGTTCGAACCCATTATTTCCCGAATGCAAGCTAAAGGCTACATGACACAATCCGCCCGACCACTTCCTTGCTCTCACCAGCCTTCATATTTACAGCTTGTTGGATTTGAAGATAGCTGAGTGTCTCCCAAATTGCTAAGCAGCTTAGCTTGACGGTTCACAATATTTCCAGTTTTTAATCTCCCTTCATATTTACAACCTTGTAACGTTGGAGAGGTCGTTTTTTTTACGTCATGGCAACTGAGTTGTATCTTCCGAATATGTGGGAGCACGATGGGCACTGTGTTTGGGAGAGAAGTACAAATACTTTTCTGCTGGTTATTGGTAGGGCCCTGAATAAAGCAGACGTCAAAATAATGTTCTTTAAACAATAATAACATGAAGTTGAAAATGTTTGTATCTCAAGTAGTATTTAATGATGAACGACTTAGTACTTTGACGACATACGTACATTATAGTATTTTCCAGTGTGGAAATGTTCACCTCTTGTTCATATTGTCCATAATGAGACAATGATTTCTATTTACTTATATTTCGATTGCTCCTTACCATCAGCTCATGCATCTGGAACCAACTTAGTGCTTGAGTTGAGAATTTAGTTAAAGTGTCTTTCAAACGCATGAAGTGCAGCTGTTTCGTCGGAAAATATCAGCAAACTTAGCTTTCCCCCGTCTACGAAGAATTTCGGCCCCTATAATCAAGATTCCCACGAGTAAAACCAGCACAATAGATCATAAGCAAAAACTTTAATGCAGCAAATGAATGGTGACTGGAATGGGCCAATAGAGCAAGCAGTATTTAACACCCACTTCCCTCCAGGTAGTTTTTATTTGATACGCAAAACTTGGGTTGCCCTGAAAAGAGTCGAACGGACAATGGACGATGTGGTTCATTGTTACAAAAATGGGGTAAACATCCTTCCCCTAACTGTGACTGTTGTGCACCAAATGAAACAATACGACATATCGTCACTCAATGTGCATTTAGGGTGCTCTCCGGATCTGTGGACGTCTGGATGAATGCCTCTTAACGGCTTATAGGATGTCTGTACAATCGTCATTTAGCAACCTGAGCTCCGTTAGTGCCAAGCTGATGGTAACGTAACATTTTTATGTGTATGCACAGTATGAAAGTAACTACTTTTTTAAATCTATATAAATGAAGTTGTAGGGGATCCGCTGTCTGTAATTTCGTTTGTTTCGTCAATTTTTCAGATATTTATCTGATTTAGGTCCACTTCAGACCAAATCGGTGTGTTTTATTTTTCGTGTGGGGGTGAAGCTAATTCCTGCCCGTGGTGCCCCTGCTAAGGTAGTTGGAATTAAATTTCCATTACTGAACTGAACATCAGCACTTGGCGGTCAGACTTTCTCTCGAGATCTCCTGACCGATGGTACACAAGCAAATGACAGCTCACAGAAACCAATCCTGACTTATGTTTTGTGTCCACTGATCACCAGGGATACAGTTTACCTGCTATTCGTAGAGTGCTCACAAACTTCCCACACAGTCAGCACCGTCCTGTTCTTTTGGAAATAGGCGCTCAAATCCCCATTATTAGATCTTCTCCTCTTCCACGGTAGAATTTTGTCAAAGTTAACTGGGACAGTTTCTCTGCTGATCTTGATAGCAGCATAAGATGGATTTCTCCTGTTGTCAACAACTACTGTAGATTTGTTAAAGCAATACTTGCCGCTTCAAAACAGACACATTCCTAGAGGGGTCACAAAGGAGTACATACCTGGGTGGAATGAAACATGTGAAAAACTCTACAGTGATATTCAAGAGAATGGAGAAACAGATGTTGCTGATGAACTCATGAACAATTGAGATGAAGCCAGACGGAACAAGTGGACAGAAACTGTGGAGACTATGGATTTCATACATTTTAGCTGAAAGGCTTGGAGCCTCTTAAAGAAGTTGCGGAGATCACCTAACATTCCACAGCCCAAATCTGCTGTATCACCTGATCAAGTTGTCAAACGTATTGCTGGATCGTCTAAAGTGAAACTCAAGAAAGAACTCACTCGGTTAATAAGACAAGAACTAACCTTCATTAAAAGACATAATAATGGTTCATCAAATATTTCTGCCCCTTTCACCGAAGAAGAGCTCCTGTCTGCTCTGAAGACAACAAAAAACCGAGAAGCACCTGGTTTTGGTGGCATTCACCCTGAATTCCTCAAGCATTGTGGAAAGAACACAAGGAAATGGTTGTTACGGTTTTTCTCAAATATTCTGATTACAGGCAAACTTCCTCCAGAGTTCAAACGAACCAAGATTCTGGCTATTCTGAAACCAGGTAAACCTTCCGATTGTCCTGATAGTTATCGTCCAATTGCTCTAACTTCTGGAACGGCTCACCTACAATAGAATAAGCCCTCTAATTTTACGATCGCTCCCAGCAGAACAAGCCGGTTTTAGACCCAACCGTAGTTGTGAAGACCAAGTTCTTGCGTTAACAACCCACACTGAAGCAGGTTTTGAAAAACGACTGAAGAGTGATGCAGTGTTCATACACCTTACAGCCGCTTACGATACGGTTTGGAGAGAGGGAGTTGTGTATAAGTTTTTTAAACTTGTTGGATGCAGAGTAATGTCACAACTCATAAACAACATGCTATCAGATAGATTGATCCAGGTAGTTATGGATAACAAACATAGTAAAGTTAAAAAGTTCAACAATGGTCTCCCTCAAGGATCTGTGCTCTCTCCATTGCTGTTTAATATGTACATTGCCGATATACCCCGTACTACATCACGCCAATTCGCTTACGTGGATGACCTAGCAATAGTTACTCAGCAATGCAATGTGAATGAAATAGAAGCAATTCTGAACAGAGACCTTGTCATTTTGAGCGAGTACCTTGATAAGTGGTGTTTGATACCTAGCACCAGCAAAACGGAAAACTGTCTCTTTCACCTTAATAACAGGCAGGCAAACATTACTTTGAATGTTTTCCTCGACAACTCTCCCCTACCACACAATTCTAACCCCAAGTACCTTGGAGTAACTCTTGATCGGACACTATCCTTCAGGAAACATTTAATGAATACCGCTGCTAAACTGAAGACCAGGAACAATATCATTCAGAAACTTGCAGGTTCTACATGGGGAACATCAGCATCCACTCTTAGGTCGTCAGCACTGAGACTGGTATAATCTACAGCCGAGTATTGTTCTTCTGTTTGGCAGAATAGCCCTTATGTTAAGAATATTGATGTTATTCTGAATCAGACGATGCGCATTGTCAGCGGCGCAGTCAGATCTACTCCTCTTTTCTGGTTGCCAGTCTTGAGTCACATAATACCTCCAAGGATTCGCAGACAAAATAACCTAATTCGCGAGTTCAGGAAGATAACAATGAAGCTAAGTCTTCCCATTCATGAAGACATGGTTGTTAGGTATGGACGTCTGAAGTCAAGATCTTCGCCCATTCAGACTGCAAGGGAACTCATCAATAGGAACTTTAACGGTTCTGATGAATGTCAATTGGAGTGGACCAACTTAGCTCCAGATGAATGGCAGACCCTCTTTAGTCGCCAACACACACCACCTGGTTTTAATCTCCCCAGAAGAACTTGGGTTCTTCTCAACAGAGTCCGTACCAATCATGGACGATGTGGGTCATTGTTGCATATGTGGGGTATGCGCTCCTCCCCTGAGTGCGACTGTGGTGAGAAGAAACAGACCATCCGTCATATTGTCACCGAATGTCCTAGGAGGTCATACTCCGGACAGCTGAAGGAGTTTGTGTGTGCTTCTGACGGGGTTGTACAATGGTTGGACAACTTGGATTTAAGTTTATGAACTGTTCTAGAGATTGGTTGATTGTTTAAGGTGTTATATTGTTTGTTATATTTTTGAGTATGTGTATGTAGAGTTATGTACACCCACCATACCATCATTCTGTCTGGAAACCTCGGCGCGAGCACATCAAGCTGACGTCTGTCCGAGCTTGCACCCTGTTGTCCGCCAGCTCACCGTCGTCGCCCGCCTGCCCACTCGCTCTCGCCGTCGCCACGAGCCCTTGCCTGCACTCTACGGCCAGCCAATCAGCGTCGAGCCTGCCAAGTTCCCAGCGCGGTCCGACTTCCTGGATATACTCTGGGCCCAGTCGTTCCGCGGTCTCTCATATTAGCACCAGCTCTTCGACAGGCCACATACCCTGCCAAGCCACCCAGCCCTAGGGCTGCTCTCCACGATCAAGCAAATTTGTCTAGTGCTCTGTGGTACGCCTGCTCGTGTCTTGTCCCGGCGTGATCCGTTCAACTATACCTGACACGACAGGTGCCCACCGAGTGCGCTATATCTGGTCCTCTTCGGAGTTTGACCTACCCAGTACCCCATCCTCACCTCTCCCCCCCCTGACCCCCTCTTCTGTCAGGTCAATCCCGGTGGACCGAGTAGCTGGGACCCTGATAACCCCAGCCATGTCCCATCACGTTATTGCTAAGGCACGTCCTCTTATCATCAAGGACCCGAACATCTCTATATTCACCCCTGTCTCTGAAACGCCCTCCCGTAATCCACCTGCCCACAAGTCCCCCCCTGATACCAACTCACCTAAACCCAAAAAAGCCAAAGACACCTACCGCAAGCCTCTTTTTCACTGTGCTCAGAATCCTGATACCCGGCTTCTACCACTGGTCCTCCCTCCCATGACTGATTTCCTCTCCACCACCAAATTCCGTAAGCTCGTATCCACAGCCATATCTTCTATCTCCGAGCATATCCAGCTGATGCAGGAATTAGAGAACGGGTACGTTATAATATTCACTGACAATGAGGAAAGTTTCCAGGCTCTATGGGGGCAGCTTGCTCAACTCAAGCTGCTTCCATACACTTGCCGTCTTGAAGCCTCATCTGTGGATGCGAGCTCTCAATCTGATATCACCATCCCTCCTGACCACCTCTCATCCTCACTCACTTACACTACTCCACCCACCGAACCCGGAAGTGAGGCCCCATTAGCCTCACAACCGGATAAGGTCGCACACTCCCCTCCACGTACCCAATCCGAGACTGAACCTGGAAGTGAGACCTCATTAGCCTCACAAGCGGCCAAGGTCACGGACTCCCCACCATCTACCGAGTCCGGAAGTGAGACCCCCATTAGTCTCACAACCGGACAAGGCTACTCTCAACAAATACACTCAAACCGGGAGCAGGCGTAACAAACCTGCCTCCCGGTTAAAACCCCCACCAACACCCAACTCTCACAGTACACCTACACGCCCCCGCCCCTCCTCACTCATTACACAGTGCTACAATTGCCTGCAATTGGGCCACTCTGCGGCTTCATGCTCAGAGGCTACCAGGTGCAACAGATGTGGCGGTGCACCGCCACACTGTCTGCACGATTCCTAAAGCCCAGGCGAGGTGCGCTAACTGTGAAGGCAGTCACGCAGCCTCCTACCCTGGCTGCCCCTACCTGAAGCGGGCAATTAAGGCACATCACAAACATTCTCAACACTTACACGCACACACTTCACACCCACCTCAGCCTCACCACAGTTCTGTCCTCACCTCGAACCCAACTCCTCTTCCTACCCCAAACCTTGCCCTGCCAAGTTTCGACAACTCCACACTCCTCAACCTACTCCTCATCCAACTACTCTCGTCCCTTAACCAGCCCATGCCAAGCCGCCAGCTAATTATTAGCTAATTCCCCCCCCAGTTCACACACCGCCCTGTCCCAAGTATTAACTCCTCATCTTACCCCCTGCTTCACCTGCACTCTTTCGGACTTCCCTAACGTTCCTCCTTCAATTAGGCTCATTTCTCACATCCAACTATGAAGCAACATTGGGAATGGTCACTCATTGGATGGGTGACCATCCACCTGATGCTGCCCCCCTTTCTCCGTTGGCCTCTTCTATTAGAGTACCAACGTCCTCTTCCAACCTCTGCCCTATTAAGGGCACCCCCCCCCTCCGCCCCACCTGGGGCCCAGGCCATATCCTGGCCAGCTCGATCCCTTACTACAATCCACTCCCATTCAACCCGTTATGTCACCAACATTCTAAATTAAGAAATAGCACTCAAGGCCTAAAACGGTCGACGGGCTATAATCACCACTGGTCCCCCGGGACCTATGGAATAGTGGCTGCAGTTATGTACTAGCCATAAGCTAAATAAATAAATAATAATTGTTCGTGTCTGTTTCTCTGTTTGCTCCACCATCACGGCGAAACGGATGTATAGATCTCGAGCAAACGTCATATATATTCAGAGTATACTCATCCCGGGGAAGGTTTTGATATGCATATGATTTAAAAATCCTTGAATAGACGGGGGTTTATAGGATAACCACAACAGTTTTCCTCCATTTTCTGTTATACTATTGATTTTCTGTAAAATCCGTGGACTGTATGTGAAACATCCCTTCATTATAAACAACTTTTATTATGTTTATAATTTTGCTTACTCTTCAAATGACGGAGAAAATTACTATTTTCTGCGGATATAATGCTCTGTATTGAGTGACCGACAGACCAACAACGAACCTACAGGTTACCATGGCAACGTATATGCTCGCAGGGAGTGAAGTAGCATATTGTCATTTTCGCCATCATCTCTGTAAACTCGTGGTTGTTCCTTGGGTAGAAAGCAAGAGCGACATCAATAGGTCATTCTGCGGGATATTGGCAGAATATCATCAGAGGTTATAACCGTCCTCGAATAGCTAAGGTAATAACAACACAAGTCATCTCATTATCTGTTTACCTAAGAATCCCTGCTCGTAAATTTCTCCTCTGTTACCGCCTTCTTATATCCGTAACTCATACCATCACAATTTATTGAGGGATATTTTATTTTCCAATACATCCGCTCGGCATTTAAATATTCGTCCTACCCGCTGTCCTCAGTTATAATCCTATTTTCTATTAGTTTCAACTTTCTTAATTGTATCACTTTCTTCCATAATTTCTCCGCATGTATGCGAATGCTAATCCCGATACCTGGACACTCTTTTCCTTGAGAAAAAATTCCAAGCGCTTCAAATGTATAAGTTTTGGCGCCGGAAGGTATCGAAATATGGATGCATTTTAATGACGGTGCAGACCTTCGTTTAGGGATTGTTGATGGCTAAACGGTAAGTTGTATCACAATACAGGTAGCACAGTCGCCGTTCTATTTGGAGATATCAACAACTTTGGTCCTATGTCTTATTGTCGTGTCTCGATTGTTGATGCGTTACATAGCGCTGCATTTCTCGATTATAATAAAATATTTCGAACTCGATTGTGACTTGTATTAGGAAAAGTACCCGTCTTTATAATGAGAACTCTCCATCTCTATTGTGAGTTACAGTTGCCAAGTGAGCCTGCCGTTACAGTAGAAACTCCCGAACTCGATTGTGATTAATGGTAGGAAATGTAGCGAGTCATTATCCTCAAAACTTTCCCAATGCCTACCTAACATCGGAAACAACGTATGGCGCCCTCCCTGGTTTGTTTCTAGGATAGCGCTAAGAAGCATGCAATTAAATACTTCCTCTGTCCCAAAATGATTGCCGCATTCCGTCAACGAGCTTCTATTGTTAACAACGGCAACGTAATAGCAATTTAAGCACAGAAAAGTGATGTTTGCTCTGTCGCAGAGCATATAAACTGGTTTAGCAGTCTGGGACATATGTGCATGACCTTGGTAGGCGGTCGCATGAACCGATGTGTTCAGATCAACGCAAGCTATCGGTGAATGCAGTGGTAGTGTCGTGAGTCAGAAGCTTTGTGTATACAATAGATGTCAATACGAAGTACGCAGCGTTTATATATTGTACTTGCAGTGATAAAGTACCATTGAAGAAATAGGAAGAGTGAAAAATATTGATGATCCGAGGAGGGCCATTTATGAGCATTTACTTCGTGTAAGGAATAATGGCATCTTGCAATGAGGTGTAATAAAGGAAAGTGCTGTGAAATTTGCCGTTCATAGACGCTCCATAGAGCGCATATGGAAACAAGGTGAGAACTCCATAGGGAATGACAACATTGTTGGTGATGTCTCCGCTAGAATGAAAAGGACGGTCGGTAGAAAGAAGAAACGCATAGATCAGGATAGACTTAAAAACATTCCATTGCATCAAAGAAAGACTATCAGATCTTTAGCTGTCGCTTTGGGTATGGCAAAATCAACAGTGCATTGTAGAATCCAAGAAAAAGCTGTTTGACGACATTCATCAAGACTAAACCCAACACTGAACTTCACAGGAGAACAGAAGCGTTTGCAATTTTGTTTGTCAATGTTGGATCCAGCAATTTCGATACGCAGAGTAAGATTTCAGGACATGTTCGATCGGATTCACGTTAATGAAAAATGGTTTTACATGACTGCAGAAAAAGGACGATTTTACCTTGCTGCTGAAGAACGCTATCCACATCGAACCTGTCAGAATAAACACTTCATTACGAAGGTGATGTTTCTAGCAGCAGTGGCACGACCCCGTCCTGATTCAATGCGTAACCAGTACTTTGATGGTAAACTTGGGGTATTTCCATTCATCGTCCAGGAACCAGCAAAATGCAGTAGCAAAAATAGGCCTAGGTCGACACTGGTTACGAAACCTATCCAATCCGTTACACAAGACAAATACAGAAAGATGCTAATCAAGAAAATTCTTCCTGCTATCCAGTTAAAATGGCCTTCATCGACAGCATCAAAACCCATCTACATACAACAGGATAATGCAAAACCGCACATTGATCCGCCTGATCCTTAGTTTAAAGCTGCCGCTTCTAATACTGGTCTAACCATACAACTGTACTGTCAGCCTCCAAATAGCCCAGATATGAATGTCCTAGATCTCGGCTTCTTCCATGCCATACAGTCTCTCCAATATCAAGAGGCAACATCCACAGTAGATGAACTTATTACTGCAGCTGAAAAAGCCTTCGACGACCTTCCTGAATAATGTTTTCTTCACCCTGCAACAAGTTACGGTTGAATGCATGAAGGTTCATGGAAAGAACGGTCACAACCTGCCTCACATGGAGAAACAGAAACTGCAACGACAGGGGTGTATACCTCTTGTTCTACAGTGTGATTGCGATATTGTCATATCAGCTCGTACTGCCTTAAAAAGGGTTGAGTGAACAGGTGCAATTGTGAGTACTGTCAATAGCATCGGCTTGGTGTGGTGTATTAGTGTTATAACTATATTCCTTTCTGTATTGTTTATTGTCAATAAATTACTTGCGAAAGAAATGCGACTATTATTTTGGGACAGAGGAAGTATAATCTTACTCACTGCCTTTAGAGGAATTTTAGGAGAAATCCGTATACAATGTAGAATACCGTAGCGAAGCACGGGTACATTTGCTAGTTTGGTATAATTTGCCATATGTTAAACAGATTGGAAAATGGAACACAGTTGCCATGGCCTGTGAAACAATCCTGTTACTTGTATCCGCTAATAATTTTTGTGATATGTTTCTGATCTGTACATTTACTGTCGTGGAAATAGTATTATTTTCCAAATTGATAGGAATACGGAGGCTTCATTTGCAGGTCGATGCAACCATTCTACGGATTGCCATTTGTCGATTGCGGCCTAGAGGATAATAACATTGGGACGGGACGTGGATAAACCTATGATCCTACCACGTAGTCGCCTGCAGCTTGCTAATTACAGGACGCCGTAACTGGGCACCTTGGTCACGAGCAGGCTTGCCCGGAGCTCAGTATCACCACACAGAGGCCTATGTCATACAAATTCACTAAATCAACCAATGCAGAAGTTACAAATCTTTACCTACATGCATAAACGAAATTGCCAGGAAATTCCAGATTACATCAATAATTCAGAGTACACTTCTCAAAATAAAGAAATATCACTGGTTGAACTACTGTATTATATCGTTCATTATCTTACCTATATGTCCGGCTCCATGGATAAATGGTTAGCGTGCTGGCCTTTAGTCACAAGGGTCCCGGGTTTAATTACCGGCAGGGTTGGGAATTTTAACCATAATTGGTGAATTCTCCTGGCATGGGGACTGGGTGTATGTGTCGTCTTCATCATCATTTCATCCTCATCACGACGCGCAGGTCGTCTACGGGCGTCACATCAAAAGACCTGCCCCTGGCGAGCCGGAGTCCTCGGACACATCCCGGCACTAGAAGCCATACGCCATTTCATTTCCTCATCTATATTATATCCAATGTTCCAGGCAATCAACCACGAGATACTTGGTACATCTCTCATTAGATTTGTTCTCTTCGCAGCTGTGGTTACATTACGTACAGACCTTGAAATATCTTTGTCAGTAATATCATTTTCTTACAAGAGGACTGTCAAATTTGGGAATCTCTATATGACCATTTTTATGTACAGCCCAGGGATTTTCCCTTTGTAAAATGTGTGAAGGACTTCACGCGATGCATGTTAATTCGTGGGACAACTAGGAGTATAGCATAATGGCTCAGGAAACTACGTATCTGACTGTTATGCACGTTAGCGTTTCGATTCTGACATTTCTTATTACAGTATTTTAATTTCAAGCAATCATTAAATATAATTCATTCTTAAGCTATCTTTATTTAATGTTACCTAAGTCTGGGGGCACGTATCGAGGCACCAGTCCTAAAGGCCTCGAGGCCGGTTTAAGGTTATGCTAGAGATGTAGAATTTAGTATGAATGTTGGAACAAGCTGCACTCCGCTTCCTAACAACAGCCAAGTACAGTCGGACTGAAATTTTTGGCCACCCTTGAAGTGGTTTTCCGTGATACCTCCCTGCTTAAATCGCAGATAAATTTTGGGATGGCATCCAACATAAAACCACGGCCGCCGGTTTACATTTCTGTGCCTATCCTCCCCTGTTTCCCATCGATGAAAAGACCTCCAACAGATGAAGCACGTGGTCGCTTGGACGAAGGTTCAATTCTTATTCCCAGCTGTACCTAGAATGACCGTGTCTAGCTGCGAAACAATGTGTGATGGCAGTGTTGAAGTGAGATCCCGCACTGAATCCCAGTGGTTTCGTTGATCAAATGTGAAGGGTAAACAGATTTTACAGGAGGGATACATTATTGTAAATTGACATTTGAGACTTGAATTTTATTTCCTCAAATTAATATATTTTCCTTTGTTGGAAAAAGTTGACTTAATTTAACATAAAAATGTGTTGAGAAATATTTAAAGTCCAAAATAAATTTCCTTATATGCTTCCCGTTCCATGTAGATGGTGGTTATATCTAGAATGCTTTTCTACGATTTTAACTCACTTCTATTCTCTTTTGTGATTCCGAGACTAAGTGCTATCTATTCCCGAATTATTAACTAGTATAAAGTTAGTGACACAGGGGAAATCGATCCATGGCCAACAAGGCGAGTCCTATATAGGATGGCCAATTGATCAAACTACATTGCGAGAGACTGCGTGCAAACGTGTGCAATTAAGGCAGGGAGTTGACAACTGTCTGGATACTTTTGTTTCGAAAAAATGAAGTAATGGAAATTTTCAGTTTTCAAAGACCACTTGCAGCAGGCACATGGATAGTAAAACAGCTCTGTTCCCTAATATCTATCGCGTCATTAATGTGTAAAATGAGGCAATTTTACACAGACAGTGGACCAATTATCCATTTGTTCTAAGCGAAAATGATTAACAGTGAGAACGTGAAATTCATCTTCGATCGAACATAATATTTATAACATAAGCTGACAAAAATCTGAAGCAAGAACGCTATAAAATATATAATGGCATGTTTCTCCCATTCAAGTTAACATTTCTCACGATCATACCGCACAAAATAAAAATGAAATCAACCTGGAAATGCATAGAAGTTCACAATGTACCTACATACAGCATGTGTTTACGAATACTTGTAAACTTGCCGCAGCGCTAGAAAAGAAAAGGGGGGGGGGGGTGAATTCGCAAAATATTACCACACAGTCCATAAATGAACAATATATTGCTCCTTGGTTGAATGGTCAGCGTTGTGACCCTCAATTCAGGGGGTTCTTGATTCGAATCTGGACCGAATCGGGTATTTTTGCCGCGCCTGGTTAATATCTCTGGCTAGATGACTATGTTTGTCTCAATACACATCTCGTCATGGGACACAGTACAATACTCTAGCAATTACTGCATAAACACGCAGTGAGTAAACGTACACCATTCATTCACATAGAGTTGACTTCGGGTAGAGTATACAGCCGTAAAACGGGGTTAAGTCCAAATGTGCGACACAGTTCGCACCTGCGAACCCACCAGAGAGGGGAAGATTTAACGGAAGAAGGTGTATTTAAATCAAATATAAGCATTATTGTGTGCTAATGTTAAGTGTAGCCTAGTGAAATTCTGACCTTATTTTACAGTGTCTGTTGTGTCCAACCCAGCACAATTGGAGGAACCAAAACTCTTAAGTTGGAGTTGGCTTGGGAATTTCAACAACACGTTGGTACCCCGGTTTGTTTTAACCATTCAGTGCAGGTGGATGAAAAATGCGAACAATTCACTTCTAGATAATATGTAATGTGAATATGAACTGAAGACCGTGCCTTGCAACTGAACAATTAAAGATACAGCTCATAATTGCCTGCATTAATTACACTCATGTTGATAGAAGTTGTTACATCCTGGCGAGCTCGATCGGTTGATTCCAACTAGTTTGTGTACTAGACCTCTTGATCAGTACGTTGCTTTTAATCATATCATATTTATTGGCATTTACTTTTGAGAAATAGTACCTTCATTTACCTAATATTGGCGCTAGTTTCAGAGTCTCTCACGCGATTTTGAGATAATATCGTAACTAGCGGCCAGCGTTTCGATACAAGAGTAAAGTTCTCAGATCTTCTGAATGTGTAGTAAGAATTTTACTTTTTGAATATTCTAGAGCTGAAAATTGAAAAATGAAATATATCCCCCGTTTCTTATTTCTTATTTGTCCATGGCTTAATTTCGACCAAAACATTGAGCCACACCCCCTCCCTTACCGACAATCTACGTCACCCTAAAACACACACGTCGGGAGATTCGAGGCGTGTACCGCGACTAGGAAAGGCCAAAGACACAGCCCTGAACTGGAAACGACCCTCATTTCAATGCAGAACAGGAACGAGACTAGGCCTACTAGCAATAAAATTCAGACTAAATTTAAATGAGGGTTTATTGATATAATGAAATTAAGAACAAGAAACAAGAAATGAAGCCAGCAATTAAAAGAAAGTATACGTACATGTGAAGAGTTCATCCAATTGTAGTCCTAACATTAATGCCTGAGCACAGATTTTCAAACACCAAGCTTAAATTATTCATACGACGGGCTCACCGTTTCAATTGCAATCTCGCTACATAATGTGGTAATGTGAATACAATCCACACGGATCAATTCAGTCATTCTTTCCGCGAGATTAATAAAATTCTTTACATACGTGTCTATTCAACTTCCAAATCGTCCCAACAATTACCACAGATCAAGGTTCCCACGCAGCAAGGAGAAGAAAAAAACCAGAGAAGGTAATATAAAATGTGAAAGATCACAACATGGCACAGAGAGACATATCTCTGGACCAAAGAAACATATTCAAACCCAAAGAGAAACACAGGCATGCACATAGCCTGAATATAAGAAAACAAACATGGTGGCCTCGTGGGCAAGCAAACGGCCATGACGGAGACCAAGGCAAAATAAATATCACCGTATCAGCAACAAGCATGAGGCTAAGAAACAAAATCAAAATATAAATTGAGCTGACCATACGTCATCCTTTCTCTCCTTTCACTCGCCAACACACACGCAAACATTCAGACATTGCCGATATCGGCAAAGATTACGAGCAGTTGCTTCAGTTAATAAGTTGAACACCATCTCATATAATACGACTCTCATGGTCACAAACAAAGGTCTCACATATATCAGAGATCGCGTGCACGGCGCAGACAATTAACAGTAGGATAATAGTGACCCAGTGGTCACGCATAAACCCATCGGCTTACGCACTTCGTACGACACGAATGGACCGCCGCGTCGACACGCAGGGCATACATTCATTCAATGGCAAAATACTTTACAATGTAGTGCACATAAATAAAATCAATCAGAGACCCAGCTATGAACACATCACAATCTCGTCAACAACAGACACACAGCCCATTTTTGCTGTAGAGCAGAAGGATGCATATCAATCGGTCATCATTAAACGAGGCGAATGGTAAAACAGAACCGTAGAAATAATATTAATACAAGGTTTACCATACCTGTAATATCAATAATCAAAATAACAAGAAGGATGGTAGATGGGTCAAGTTTAAATCTATTAAAAACCCATTTATGGCATAAAAACGCCACTCCAATCTGGGTGGGATCCATGTTTATATTCCACATACATAACAATGTAAAGATTCGCTCCAAAGAGATAAAACAACAGTCTCGCCGAAAGAATGATCTTCCGTGCTCATGACCGAGGGAGCTGCCCTCTCTGGTACAATCATGGAAACACATAACTCAATCGAGCTGAGGCCGATACAAGCCCTTTGCAATACGGGAAACATCATTTTTATGAACATGCCATTTTAGCCTGGCTCAACGTTAGTAAACTAGAAAGGTAACATGAATGAGCCAGTGTCTATTTTGAAACAAAACCAGCATGAGAAATTCTGGTAAACGACCTTAAATTCTTCACAGGTCACCGGCTGCCTTTTCCGAACATTACAAAGACAGATCGTTGTAGTCCCTGTACTCTTCCACAAACATCCCTAGGTATAATAAGGCACTCTAGATTCATGAGTAGCTCTCCGGTCCCAAAACCTACTGTGGACAATAACATTTACAATAAAGACAGCAAAAAAAGACTATTTACAAAGAAACAATACACAGCTGCGCAAGTCTGGTGAACAGGAATGGAAACTCCCCCTCGTGTACCTATGAAAATGTGATCCTTCCAGCATCAAACCGGAATTCGATGGAGGGAAAAGTGGAGAGGGTCACCAACTCTTCGTCTTCCGTGCGGTGAGTAGTCTGTCCTGCTGTATACAAACTTCTGTAGCTTATTCGTCATTAACAATCCTGCAATGCAAGTTGTAGAGATATGTGTAGTCGAACGTAGTACAGAGTTAAACAGGGAGGCGGTCACTTTGTTATAAGTACAGGGTTAAATAGGGGAGCGGGTTCTTTGTAATAAGTTTGATGATTAGCAGCTGTGGAGAGTTTGCGGCGAAAATGAAGAGAGAAATTGTCGGACATGCTAGGAGATGGAAACATGTCTACATGAACTAAATACAAAATTAATTTTCTGAAAATAAATTAATAACATTTTTTCGAACGGTAATAATTGAAATAATTTACCTAGGATAAAGGTTTCCAACTCCTTTGAACTATAAAAGACACACGTAAATCGCTGTAGGGATTCTGGCACCTACATGACTGCCCTAAATGCATATTGGTAGTGATTGATTAATTGATAGATAGCTAGATTGATTGATTTATATGTTGATTGATTGATTGATTGATTATTTGATTGATTGATTGATTGATTGATTGATTGATTGATTGATTGATTGATTGATTGATTGACGTGATTCGATACTAATTCCTATTTGGAAGGATTCAGAAAAGAAAAAACAATCATAATAAAAGCTTATGTTTAAAACTTTTTTATTCTTTGAAAACACCGGTAAAATTTTGGTGACACTGGAATAGAAAGGGGCTATTACTGACAAGGGAACTGTCCATTCTGGCATATCGAAATCGACAATAAAATTTGGTGGAGAGGGTGCGAGGTCCATAGGAAAGCAATGCACGAACATTCAGCTGCCATTTCGATCTGTAAGGTCTTGAAATCGATTCGGAAAGGTCTAATAGAATTGCACGCGTTAGCGTATAGCTCGATGTGGACAGCCCTGGTGACAAGCTGAAGCGACCGGGTTACCTTGAGCTTTCTGTGCTAGCCAGTTGACACATGTTCCTTTGAAAGAGCAGTCATGAATCCGGCTAATGTTCTAGACTCCAGAGTATACTTTTACGTTATTTCCGTGAAAAAGGTTTCTCCTCTTCCCGTGAAATAACTTCGGAAGAAAGGAAGATGTTTGACATGTGATCAAACAATTGAAAATCATCCCATGGTTGCCAGCATCGTCTCGGAGTCGTGTCTGGAGAGAAATAGTGACAGTGAAAGTGATAGTGGAAGCAGCGACACCTCACCTTCATTATCTGAAAGAGAAGGCAGCTCACCATTGCCAGGAACAAGATGTGTTACGGATCCGATTTTGAGCTCCGAGTCTGATTCCCGTCAATTCTTTGCAGAGACACCTAGCAAATCTACTAGTTCAAGCTATGTTTCCAGTCAACATAAGAAAGTGAAACTGAAGATCTTGTGTAAAGCTGTAAATATATTGTTGAATAAGGGGGGTAAGAAGCGGCTTTCAGTAACCACTGTTCGCAGAAGTTGTCGTAAGGTGATGTCACTACGACGACTGTGGAGGTGGAAAAACCATTTACGGTCTACATCAGTAAGTCCCATTGAACACAGGAAATTGATGCATACAAAATTATTTTCTTGCTTTACAGAAGCAAGAAGACTGAAGCGGAATGTATGCGAGGAAGACGTGTGACTGTGGACCTTGAAAATTTCAAGAGAGATTTCAATGTGCATGGAATAATCAATTTTCACAGACCTTCCTTAGAGAGGAACCGTGTCGGTTACATCACAGTACGTGATATCTGTCACATGGCCGTCCGCATAGTTCACATGGACACTGATATCCAGGACGTGGAACTTCTTCACACTACACACTCTATGGTGAAACACATGAATCGCAACGCGGGTCACTACATGTCGCAGCTCGTAGTTTGAGTCCATCCAGTCAGACGACATCATTGCGTCGGTCGCACAGAAATCGTTAAAAACAGAAAAAAAAATATCAATCCATGGATTGAATATCGTATATTGTGTTCATTATGATCATGTTGTGCTTTTTCTAGAAGTTGTCGGATATTTTCTGCGTCGTTGTGGATACCAAAGAAGTTTAAATAATGCAAGCTTCAAGCACATAAATATGGAGGAAACGCCTCTTTAAAAGAAGATACCTGCTTTTCCGCATTCTAAGACGCCCGTAGAGTTGCAGTTTTAACATCGTGATACAACTGTGATCAAGGCTTAAAAAAGGGGAAATGTGTATTTTTAGTACAACAGAATATGATAGAATAATACAATATAATATCTTAACAATTCAATTTAATCTGCCCTATGAGAATATTTGCTTGTGTAAATTGATTTCATTCACTTCCGAAGAATGTATCTACAGAAGTAAAATTAAAAACGACCACTTTGTTATGGCAACAGTTTGCATATTCTTACGTCACCAAGAACCAGAGTTAAAAGTAAGGTTTACGCAGTGTAACAGGTGGAGTGAATTTCACGCACAAACTGTATATATGACGAAAAACAATATAATGAAAGCATTAGGATGTTACCCTGTAAGGACACTTCATAGAATATAATTAATGTATCATCGATACTGGTGTCAGACTCGTTGGGTGAACGGTCAGCGTACTGGTCTTCGGTTCTGAGGGCCCCGGGTTCGATTTCCGGCCGGGTCGGGGATTTTAACCTTAATTGGTTACTTCCTACGGCATGGGGGCTGGATGTATGTGTTGTCTTCATCATAATTACATCCTCATCACGACGCGCAGGTCGCCTACGGGAGTCAAATAGAAAGACCTGCACCTTGGCGAGCCGAACCCGTCCTGGGATATCCCGGCACTAAAAGCCATACGACGTTTCATTTATCGATACTGGTTATTGATTCACAATTCCAAATGCATGTAAACGACGGACATAATTGTTTTTTAATACAGAATGCAAAAATAACGTTCCAAGTGGTAGTGAGAAATGACTCCCAGCTCTCTATGTTTAACGAGGCATCTACGCCTTTAAAATGGCATTTAAAATCGTTAGAGACAACGTGTTGGTGTATATCCTGCTGCAGCAGTCCATTATGTTCCTGAGGCAAAGCAAGAATTTGTAATGTTGATGCATTTCCGTTTGGCTATTCTGGATACAAGTTTGATCGAAGTTGGATATGATCCAAGTAAGGCGTGTTTAATGCGTTAGGCTATTCCATCAACGATATTTCAATGAGAATTTCGTTGTAAGGACCATCATCAGATAAACTACAAAAATTGACACTTCTGTCAAAATGTCCATATTCAGGTATCTAATTTGTTCTTCATCAACATAATCACAATTCGTTATCATGTGCATGTAGCTACTCTGTTGTACATATGACTTAATCTACGTGGAAACTAAGTCATTACGTATTAATGAAGCATCGATATAATTATTTCACTCTAGTTTGATTAATTTAGGGGCTGCCTGGTCGAGGCGGTAAAGGCGTGCTCGGTTCACCCGGAAGGACGTGGGTTCGAATCCCCGTCAGGAAGTCGTAACATTTAAGAAACGGGTTTTCCACTTCCGGAGGTGCACATGGTCTTGAGGTTCACTCACCCTACACCAAAAATGAGTACCAAGTTAATTTCTGGGGACAAAGGCGGCCGGGCGTATAGCTAACCACTCTACCCCACCAAGGTTACGGATATTAGAAGCCTTTACTTTCCACCCCTCCAGGGGCCTTCATGGCCTGTATGGAGATGACTTTGCTTTGCTTTGATGAATTGATATACCGTTGTGTTTTAAAACATTTTCGCTAAAAGAACGAATACAAGGGAGTTATACACTGCATTTCGGTGACCTAGTCGAGTCCTACTTTTACCTAGATGAACACGATTTGAGAGCTCACCAAGACGGACGTTTGAGCTCAAATTCCAGGTCGTGGGTTTACCCTTTCTGGAGATATTCCCCTATATTTGAGGCGGACCAGTTATCTATCAAGTTTCTCCCTTTCATCCCCACTGCATGACTTCTCACGAAAAAATCAATGCCGTTTTCTGATTTCACGCAAAGACATACGTTGGAATGAACTTCAAAATATCTAAAATATTCTCGAATTCACCAATCGGCCCAGAAAACTCAGGTGAGATTTTCGAGTCCCAAGTTTTGCCGGTCATTACTTCCGAACCGCTCATCTCATTTCAACGTTCTTACTATCATATCAAAGGCTCTTCCTTCTTACTTTTGACAATGTTAAATACTTGAAAATAGGCTTACGCCCACAGAGGAACAAGTAAAAAAAATGGCGAAGTGCGAAAGTTTTGCACAGGTTTACCAGGTATTCCAATATTTATAAATAGCTTTAAAAATAATATTCTCTAGTCTTCGACGAAAGCTTTGTCGAGTATTGATGGAAATACAAAACGAAGTGAAAGCGACCCTTTCAACGAATTTGATGAAAACGGCATAGGCCCTACAGCTAATTTTCTCCATTGTTATTAATATATTCATGTCAATAAAGGTGTTGTAAGGCGGCTCTTCAAATCGTAATTCGTTATTTTCAAGTCATTTAAACATACTTTATTGTATCATTTCATAGCTGAAAACTTGCAAAGCACATCAATAAAATTATACGGCGTTATAAACAGTGTTTGAGTTGACCTCACTTCGTAATGATGACGCGGTTGAATATGGGACTTAGTGAAATATTCGTCCATTTGGAGAAGCATAAGTTACGCAGATACCTGCTGGAATTGGACCTTTATGAAAGGAGTGACTTATGAAAACATGAAAAACGGTAATGGGAGACTATATTTAATGAATTTCACTGCTTGCGAGCAGAGGAAGGCACAGTTAGATAGCCACGAATAGAGGCTCCCCGAGGTTTATATTTCATTCATGGAAACTTGTGGACTGAAAACTGAAAAGTACATCATTTTAATGAAAATGTATTTATTTAGTTATGTAACTAATTAATTTTGTTATTTATGCATGACTTTTATTTATATTAATAGAATGCTTAAATAATTCCGAGGAGGATTAAAATGAGTTTAGTTCTCGTCACCTTAAAGTCCCATATTGCTTGGTCATTTCAATTTTTCCTGTAGTTTAGAAAGTCAGTGCCGTTGTTTCTTCAACGTGCTGATATAAACCATTTCTGACTTACTATGAACTTTCACAGTTGGTACGAACAAAAATTGTAAAATACATCAGTTAAACTTACGATCCATAACATTTGCATTGTCGATACAACCAATATTCCCGATGATGATGAAGGAAACCATTATTGTAATGGAAGGTAATATTAGATGAAGTGTGCAGTAGGGTTCAAAATTAAATAAAGTTAAGAACAACAAATTATGGGCGTATATTTATTGTCTACATATATAAAACCTAACGTCTGTCTGTCTGCCTGTATGTACGAGGTTTGTCCGGAAAATACGTATAAATCCGTCGGGGTGACGTACCACGTATCGTGGAGGCGCCGCCAGGTGGCACTGCTGTTGTCGCCAATCTTCTCAACGCTCAGTTCGAGTCGGAGAGCTCTGCGTGTCAGTAGCAGTGTGCGGCTGCTTGTTGAAAGTTACCCGTTTTCACCTGCCGTCGGTATGGAGCTCTCTCTGATTGAGGAACAGCGCATCCACATCAAGTCTCAGAGCTCGTGTGGCCCGAGTTCGACCGGATTTGGCACAAGGGGTCAGGTGGATCCTTCATCACGACAATGCGCCCGCTCACACGTCGCTCGTTGTGCGTGAGTTTTTGGCCCGAAGCTCAATCACCGTGACAAACCACCCGCCTTATTCACCCGATTTAGCCCCTTGTGACTTCTTCCTGTTCCCGAAATGCAAAATGGTGCTTCGGGGGCGGCACTTGGGTGATGTGGAAGCCATCAAGGGAGAAACGACACGGCAACTGAACAGCATCACAACTGAAGACTTTCAACAATGTTATCAACAGTGGAAACGGCGTTGGCAGAAGTGCATCTTGTCTCAGGGAGAGTACTTTGAAGGAGACCATATTGTAATACCTGAATAATTGTCAAATAAAGTTATTATTCAACTTTTATACGTATTTTCCGGACAAACCTCGTATGTATGTATGTACGTACGTACGTACGTATGTATGTATGTATGTATGTATGTATGTATGTATGTATGTATGTATGTATGTTAATTTGGTGTAGGATTATAACTTGAGAACCACTCGACGATTTTTATGCGGTTTTCATTGTTGGCTCGAGGATTTTCAGAGGAATATTTTTATGTATAAAATACTGAACTGTGGCGAAAGGAAACCGAGGAGTAATTATTTCTGAACCAAATCGAAAATGACGCTAAGCGACAAATTTATCTACTTACACTGCTTGAACCATTAAAGTTATCCGTAAATTATATGTATATGAATTATAGAACATAAAAAAGTCCGCAAACACACACACACACACACACACACACACACATATATATATACGTTCGTCTAGTGTAACAAATTATATGTTTAACAGTATAAATCCTGCGCTAGATATGAGCATAGTATTCCATAACTCGGCAAGCAAGGAAGACATTTCTTTTTTTTTAAAAAAAAAGAAATTTGCTCACTTCCAATGCTGATATATGAATTAGAAAGCTTTTGAAGACTGTACCACTGTATGGAAGTGAAACATGGGCGATAACTAATTCAGATACAAATGAAATGAAATGTGGTGTTGCAGAAGAATGCTGAAGGTAAGATGGGTCGACAGGATGGCAAATGAAGAGAGACTGAATCGAATTGGTGCGAGGATAACGATTTAGCGAAATTTTACCTGAAGAACAGATAGAATGATAGGATAATATCTTAAGACACCCAAGACTTGTTCAGTTGGTTTCTGAGAGAGGTGTAGGTGGTAAAAATGGTAGGGTATACCAAGCTATGAATACGAAAAGCAGATTAGAGTAGATGTAGTAGTTACGTAAAAATGAAATGTTTAGCATAGGGGAGGGTGGCATGCAGAGCTGCATTAAACCAGTCGATGGGCTGATAAACGGAACAACAACTCTAGAACTGCTGGTAGGTTTACATGTGGTTTTCGTTACATGGAAGATCTCTTGACGAAGGTTTTCATGCATTAAACTGTGATGAAAGAAAGCTGAGCAGGAATGGTTTACGCCAAAGAACTCGAAGACAGTGACAGCACACGAACAATTTCTTGCCTTACGCTGCCTAAACAATTAAAGGTATCCACAAATTATGTTATGTTCTACAAAACAGTCTCAGGTACTATACACCAATCTTTGAAAGTTTGACCACAATTACAGTTTTATTTCCGTTAACAGTAGATACGGGAAGAGCATTTGATAACTCAAGAACCGCTAGAGAGATTATATACGGCTTGCACTGTTGTCTAGGAAAACCTTCAGAGGAAGGCAAAAATTCTTGAACTATGACGAAAGTAACACGAGCAGTAACCATTTCTGAAAAAAACCTTTCGAAGAAAATGACGCCAGGCGACAATTTCATCGGCTTACGCCAAGATCATTATATATATCCACAAACTATACGGATAAGGATAGTAGAGAATTCTACAAGGAAATCAGTGGGACCACATTACTTTAAAAGTTCGACCACTGTTACAGTGTTTTTGTTTGTTAACTGTCGAAATCCTGGGCTAGGTACAGGAAGCACATTCTACTCGAGAACTGTTGGAGAGGTTTGTATGCGGTCATCGCTGTTGCGTAGAAGATTTCCAGAGGAAGAGTTACATGGATTAAATATTGAACCGCGATGAAAGAAAACCCAGCAGAAACGGTCTCAGAGAAACGGCTGGAAGAAAAAGAAAACGCCACGAGAACACGTACTCGGTTTACGGTGCCTGGAGCGTTCAAGATATCGAGAAACTAGGTGAGCAGGGATTGTAGAGCATAAAAAGTTCTACAAAAAGGTCTTGGGGACCACTTACCTTTCTTTAAAATAATAATAATGTTATTTGTTTTACGTCCCACTAACTACTTTTACGGTTTTCGGAGACGCTAAGGTGCCGGAATTTAGTCCCGCAGGAGTTCTTTTACGTGCCAGTAAATCCACTGACACGAAGCTGACGTATTTGAGCACCTTCAAATGCCACCGGACTGAGCCGAGTTCGAACCTGCCAAGCTGGGGTCAGAAGGCCAGCGCCTCAACCGTCTAAGCCACTCAGCCCGGCCGTTTCTTTAAAAGACCACCCACTGTAACAATAACTCTCGCAAGGTATGGGAACAGAATTCGTCAGGCTCGGCTCAACGCTGCCTAAACCATCACTGTTAGATCCGAATGCCCAACAAATCTGGATATTGCACGATTCGACCAGCCGCCGAAATGGAGACCCTTTCACACACTGTCAGGTGCCGATAACACTGTCTCACAAGAGTTCGCGGCCATGTCATTGTCCTTCACAGAGATCAATCAACATCTGACGCTGTTTACGCCACTTATATACCCTACCAGGCCTGGAAAACAATACTAAATACGAACTAAACTAATCCACTCTGGTGGACGTTCTGTCACAGACAAATGGCACTCTAATCATTTACACACTCGCCGATGGTACGCACGTGTACGAAGTTATATTGACATCCGACCATTTCTTATGGGTGCTTCAATTTATTTGTCAGGCAGTGTATTTCATAGTAGTGAGCACTGGAAGTATTATCTCCGACAAGGTTTCATTTAACCTCTGACAGCCATGGTTTACACAAGGTTTATTAAAGTCAATTTCACTGCAATAACTAAAACACACACTTTTATATTCCACTTAGTGATGATTTTGACTTACTCCAGGGACAAAAATCGTTCGGATTCTTAAAATCTGATCGTGGCGGGACGAGCGGCGGGTGAAATCTAGTTTGTTCTAAAGTAGATGATCATCAAGGATAAGAAGTTGATGTTCAGAGTAATGAATCGTGCTTTGGACATCGTGAATATTTCGTGTTACTACTCCTACTATTCATTCCTATAAGAAGTGAATTCCCGATGAACAGATATTCATCAAGTACTGTTATCAGGGGCCGTAAGAAGAACTGAGTGCTAACTAACGACGTTCTACCAGTGGTTTCATGTCTTAGTGGCAATATATGCAGTTAAAATCTACGTTATGAACCTCGGAACTGAATTATTACGTTCAGATGAAATATTCAACGCATTCTTACATTCACAAGTTCTTAAACGTACTTCATTACGAAATACTGGAACGATGTGTATACTGTTATCTAGGACGTGAATCTTAAATGTACAGAAATCTAATTCTGATGCTGAAATATGCATAACGGTGAAGTCTACCGACATTATATTTGACCTGCACAGTCGACATACTTTAACCACATACGGAAAACGTGCCGCGAAATGCTTAGTAAACAGACTTCTCGAGTCACTTCACACTACAACGAGCGGCAGCCCAAATCTATTTGTCACAAGTTAGTAAGCAATAATGGACATGGATACTGCAGACTCAAATTAAAGTAAAAGCCATTTACAAAATAGACATTATGAGAGAGGTATACTTCGTGACTAGCGTCTTGTTCACGTCTCATAAATTATCTTTGCAATAAATTATAAAATATACTTTTTACACTCGTGAAGTCTAATAAGCTAATGATGGCAATACGAGAACATTTTATTGTGATAAAGGGCCGAGTTAAAATATCATGCATTTCAGATAGATCAAAATGTAACTTACAGCACTAGGAGATCCCCCAATAGCATCATCTTCTACTCACCTATTAAGAGAAAAGAGAGACAGATCAGTATAATAATAATAATAATAATAATAATAATAATAATAATAATAATAATAATAATAATAATAATAATAATTGTCGTCATCATCATGAATAATACTACAGAGGCAAGTGTCCTTATACTAGCGTTATGCTATCTCTCCTGCTGTTCCCTAACTGGTACTTATTATAAAGGAAAACAAACAAACGTACAGCTAAGAAGGCATGGAAGAGGAAGTTTTATATTATCCCTAGCCTAACCTCGGCATTAGGTGCGAATCATACAGGAATTCGCTTATATTTAGAGACCCTATACTCCTCCATAAATGAAAATCACATTTCTATACTTCCTCGTGGCAAAATGAACCCTAATAATTCTGGATAAATCGATTACTCTCTTAGTCTTTGAATTCCTTTCTCTGTAACGCACAGAATGTGTTTCTAATTATGGAACATACGCTAGACTATACTACAGTAGAATGCTGAATATCTGAGGTTTACTGAAAACAACAGATATTTAATAACGCGTGTGGATTTTTCTCCTGCAGTATTAGATTCTGAAATGTCTTCATTTATATCTCCGAAAAGCGAGGATAGTTAAAAAAATGATCATATATCATGCTACACGGAGACGCAAGAATAGGCTAAGGACATCCTAAATGTCATGGCTAGGATATACTGAACATCGCATTATATGGAATATCGGTTAAGTGGGACTCTACTCAAGCAAAGCAATCTCCGGAAGCAGGAATTCCATTTCAGAATGTTTCGCTTTCTAATGGGGAATCGAACTTACGTTCCTCTATGTGAAACCGAGCACTCCTTTACCACCGGAGTTAGCCAGCCCCTACATAGAAAATGTAAAGTTTTCAGTTGAACACCAACATTGGCAAGAATGTGGAAAGGTAATACATATCCTACCCTGATGCGTGAAGTCCCGCTTGACCATTAACAAACTTGTCGACCGTACCTATGTACCTTTTTTCTTGCTGTTGTTAAAATTAGTGAAAAAATACGAAAAACTAATTAAGGAATGTCCCGTGTATATCATATATCTCCCTACAAATATACTTTCAAGGGTACCTACATCCCATTGAACGACTTCCTCGTCCTCGGCCTCGTCCAAACCGATATTATGTTACCTCAACATTACTCCATCCTCGCTGTAATTGTTCTGATTTACTTCATAACGGCCTGTAATTATAAGACAGAATTTTCCTACACCCTGTTTATTCTACAGATACTAAGTATCGAGAACCCAGTACTACCAAATGTATATAAGAATATTAGGAGAAGGGATCTGCCGTAGTACCTGCGCAGAAGTGGACACAGGTCAGACCAAATAATCATTACCAGATTCAGGGTCGAGAACGAAGCTCTCGTGTACAGGTACAGGATTAAAAAAATCAAGAGAAGTACAGATCTGCGGAGAAAGTGCGGAGACAATACGTGCCATACGAGTGTTCATGGGCAAGGAGGACGGGAGGAGAGAAGAACTTATCAAGACTTCTTGAACGAAAGAGAGGGTGGAAGAATGTGGTTAAGAGTCGCTCTAAAACAAGGAATAAACTAAACACAATGAGTAAATATTTTACATAATCACTAGCAGTTACCTGCGTTTCGCTCGAGTGGTTTCGTAAAATGTTAAAAGTTTTTTTTTTTTTTTGCTAGTTGCTTTACGTCGCACCGACACAGATAGGTCTTATGGCGACGATGGGACGGGAAAGGGCTAGGAATGGGAAGGAAGCGGCCGTGGCCTTAATTAAGGTACAGCCCCAGCAATTGCCTGGTGTGAAAATGGGAAACCACGGAAAACCATTTTCAGGACTGCCGACAGTGGGGTTCGAACCTACTATCTCCCGAATACTGGATACTGGCCGCACTTAAGCGACTGCAGCTATCGAGCTCGGTAATGTTAAAAGTAATCGTTCCTTGGTACTGTACTAAGACATTATCTGAAAATCCCTAAAGTACATGCACTCACCGACAAATTGAGTTTCATTTACCCCAGTAACTCTTTGTAAGCCACATTTGTGTTATTGCCTTTTAGGGTTAAGAGTACCATGCGACATAGAACTGTACATGTGACAAAGAGCTTTCTCTCAAATCGAAAGAAAAACATGTTTATTTTTAAAGGAGATTCCAAATATCTTCTCCTACGTCTGTAACATGTTCAGTTTTTGAGACATAAGTATCCCCTTAAAGAGTCAACCCCTTCATCTGTCCTTCCCCCACTCCCACCTAAGCGGATTCTCCGAAAACGAAAAGAAATGCATGTTTTGTTACTTTTAAAAGAGATTACAAATACCAATTCAGTTTTTGAGATGTTAGAATCTTCATAAAAATATTCAAAAATATTTTTAAACTCCTTTTCACTCCCTTTAAGTGTCATTTCCGAAAATATATAATACTTTTTCCTGTATTTTTAAAGGACTTCTCAAATACAAGTTTCATGTCTGTAACACGTTAAGTTTTTGACATTTTAAGTAGATATACCGGTACTCATTTTAAAAATTCACCTACTCTGTCAATTCTTTTCAGCCCCTTAAGTGGATATTCGGAAAATAAAAAATGCGTGTTTCTTTAGTTTGAAAGCAGATCAAAAATACCAACTTTCACGTCTGTAACATCTTCAGTTTTTGAGATCTACGTTTCCTCACAAAAATAATTCAACATCTTCTTCTCTTCCTTCCACCCCCTCTCACTTTAAGTGGACTTTCCGAAAAAAATGTGTTTATTTTTAAAGTTGATTCAAAATACCAACTTTCAAATCTGTAATGTCTTTATTTACTGAGATATAAGTACTTAAACAGAATTCAACTCCTTCTTTATTTATTTTCAATTCCTTCCCCCTCCCAACCTTTAGGTCTATTTTCCGAAACAAAAATACGTGTTTCTTTACTTAAAAGGAGATTCCAATACAAATTTTCACGTCTTTAATATCTTTAGCTTTTATAGATATACGTTTCCTCATGAAAAAAATTCAACTTCTTGTTCTCTTATTTTCACCCCCTCTTCTTTTAAGTGAACTTTCGGAAAACAAAAAAAAGGAGATTCAAAATGCCAACTTTCACGTCTGCAACATCTTCAGTTTCTAAGATATAAGCATCCTCTTAATCAGAAATCAACACCACCTTTACTTACTTTCACTCTCCCCACCCCCCCATCTTTAAGTCGATTTTACGAAAACAAACATAGACGTGTTTCTTTATTTTTGAAAAAGATTCCAAATATCTATTTTCACGTCTGTAACCTTCAGTTTTTGAGATATAAGTATCCCATAAAAAGAATTCTATATGTTTCACTTCATTTCACCCACCCCCATTAAGTGAATTTTCCAAAAACAACAAATACGCGTTTCTTTATTTGTAAAGGAGCTTCCAAATACCAATTATTCAGTTTTTGAGATATGTGTCCTCATAAAAAGAATTCAACACATTTTCACCTGCTCCCCCAAGTTAATTACCCCCCCCCCCCAAATGCGTGTTTCTTTATTTTAAAATTACGTGTTTCCCTATTTTTGAAATAGATCAAAAATACTAATTTTTACTTCTGTAACATTTTAAGTTTTTGAGATATAGTGTAGATATGCTCATTCTAAAAATTCACCCCCTTTTTCAGTTCCCTTTATGTGGATTTTCGAAAACAAATTTCTACGTTTCTTTACGTTTACAGGAGATTCCAAATACCAGTCTTTACGTCTATAATATGTTACGTTTCTGAGATATACCGAATTCTTTGTAAAAATTCACCCACCCCCATTAATTGGATTTTCCAAAAACAAAAAGATACGTGTTTATTTTTAATGGAGATTCCAAAAACGAATTTTCATGTCTGCAAAGTCTTCAGTTCTTGAGATATGTATCCTCATAAAAGGTATTATGTGTTTCTTAATTTTTAAAGGAGATTCCAAATATCAAATTTTACGTCTGTAAGCTTTAAAGAATTTGTGATACAGATATACTAATTTAAACAATTCATCCGCCATTTTACCCCCTCAGCAACAGAATATCCAAATTTCTCTCTTAGTGAGCACCTACACTCTAATACGAATGTATACCCAAAATTTCATTTATTTATATCCCGTAGTTTTGGCTCGGCGATGATGAATCTGTCAGTCAGTCAGTCTGGACATGTTATATATATTAAGTAACAGTTTAAAACTGTACATGCAAAATGTTTGTACTGGGTTAACACGGTAAATGCACATCAACTACTACTACTACTACTACTACTACTACTACTACTACTACTACTACTACTGCTGCTGCTGCTGCTGCTAGGTAGTAAAATCTTGGTAGTGGCAATATCATATACGAACAAGCATCTAACATTCCCTAGAACATTAAAATTTAATGTGCGTATACATATATACATGTGTAGCCGCCAGTTTGCATTAGGGAGGTAGTGGGTTCGAACCCCACTGTCGGCAGTCCTGAAGATGGTTCCCCGTGGTTTCCCATTTTTACCGTAGGCAAATGGTAGGCCATTTCTTTAACTAAGGTCACGGCCGCTCTCTTCTTACTCCTAGCCCTTTCCTATCCCATCGTCGCCGTAAGACCTGTCTGTGTCGTTGGGACGTAAACGAATAATTAAAAATGCATACATGCATAAATCGGTTTAGACCAGTAACTCTTGGTATCTATCGCATCGATTCAGACAGATCTTTTAGTGACGATGGGATAAGAAAGGGCATTGAATGGGAAGGAAGCAACCGTGGCTGATTAAGATACAGCCCCGGCATTCGCTTGATATGGAAATGGGAACGACGAAAACCAACTTCAGGGCTGCCGACAGTGTGGTTCGAACAAAACATCTCCCAAATAGAAGCCCACAGCTACGGGAGCACCTCGCTCGGTAAGACTTTTGATATTTAATCTGGAAGTCTGTGAAAGGGCTATGCTGCACCGCGATGACCTATATCCAGCTGGACCAGCGATGTCGGCTACTTCACCGCACTAAAATCGTTAAATACCGAGCTTACACATCCTCTCCTTCTCCTAGGTTTACTCACACAGCTGAATACATTACCTTCCAAGTTAATCTTTCCTTAACCATTTGCACTATATAACCGTAACACGGTAATTCAAGATGCACAGGATCATTGCATGTGTTCGTTCATTTTATGCACAAACACTGTTCTTCTCGGCGGTCTTCATATTGTTACAATTTAAAAGAAACTTAATATGCTCGGTAACAGAAATCTATTTATGTTGTCTGACACACGCTTGCATCCCGATTCATCTGTATGCAGAGGTGTAATCGTAGATTCTTACGAAGATTAAATATATAGCGCAATACATTCTTCACTTCTTCCTTACATCTACACATTCATTTTTTTCTCGCTGAGCATTGCTTCCCTCTTTCTTTGTATTCCAGTACTAGATATCCCTTCCATAAAAAAATTTAAAAATCCCTAACCCACGGGAGAAAATGAATCCGAAGAATTCGCTGCATTATGTCTGCTAAGGTCACAAGGCATCATAAACAGTTATGGTGTGGAAATGATCACAAATCTCACTGTAAGGTATGCAAAGAATGAAGTAAGTAATAAGACGTATGTTCACTCCACGAAACGTGTAACGGTATTGCTAGTCATGAAACCAAATTCTCATTAGTAAAAGGTGACAATATGTCGCAATATTAGATTAGGTTAGATGACGGCATACGATTCCATAAAACGGAGTTAAGGTACACAGCTAAAATTTAATACAGTAATGACAATTCCTATTCTGAAAGTTGAAGCTGAGAACCGGTCCCTAAGGGAGAAAGTTATAAGCTGTAGGACTATTCAACAAAATATAGTCGCGAGTCAACGCATGGAGTTAAACGGCCGGGAGTCTGTGACAAGTCATTTCAGCGTGGAGTGAGTACGTCAGACGGCTACACTAATTAATTATGGCTTGTTAGTTGTGAAATAGATGGTTCTGGAACAATAATGTGGTTCTGAGACCGCGATGAAGTACGGGCGTTCGACACGCCACGGAACTGTGTGTATGCGAAGAGATGGTGAGCAAAAACTGTCGAGTGGAAAATGCAACCTCGAATGAACTTGTACATTAACTGTAAAGAGTAGTTTGAAAAATTCAGTGGATAGTAAAACACGCTACCTCTCAGAATACTGATTTTAGTTTTAAGGAGCCTGATGGTTCGTCACGTTATATTGCGCTACTTGTAATAACATATTTTCAGTTGTATTCAGTCAATTTTATGTGAATTTCTATTTGGCTATGTTGTAACAATTACGTTAATGTAATGGTACATTTTGAGCAATAATCTGTATATCTTGTGTGAATTCCCGTGTGTCTGCATTATAATTGTTACAATACGCAATTTATAATGTAATGTAATTGTATCACCAATTTCGTTCAAATTTAGGGAGACTGATCTAAATAATAGATAAACAGATATGTCTTGCATGTTCAGGAGTATGTGTCACTGGTCCTTATATAACGAGAAACTGATCCCTTAAATTCTGCAGCCGGCATAAATTTTGGAAATTTGCTAAGGCACAGCTGGTCTAGCGTTGAGTGTTCATGACTTAAAAGCAGACTCTTAGGCTAGAAGCGGTCCAGAGCCAAAATTTTACCTTTTCTTTGCTAGACATGACATGACACGATACGACACGGCACGACACTATACGATACGATACGATACGATATATGTGACAATATGAAAGTGACCGAGGTATGTGTGATGCTAGTAATACCATTCCTTATGCAGCCAGTCCCTGTTATGCTTTTTTTTTTTTGCTATTTGCTTTACGTCGCACCGACATGGATAGCCTTAAGGCGACGATGGGACAGGAAAGGCCTAGGAATGGGAAGGAAGCGGCCGTGGCCTTAATTAAGGTACAGCCCCAGCACTTGCCTGGTGTGAAAATGGGAAACCACGGAAAACCATCTTCAGGACTGCCGACAGTGGGGTTCTAACCCACTATCTCCCGATTACTGGATACTGGCCGCACTTAAGCGACTGCAGCTATCGAGCTCGGTGTCCCTGTTATGAATGCTATAAAAGTGTCACTCATAGGGCCGGCTGGCGCATGCTTATCAATGGGCTGGCAGACTGATATGTAATAGCAACTGCTGGCTCGGAGAGGAAAGCAACGGGAAAGTATCTTTCTCCTCATTTCCCTAATATGCCTCTTCGGTGACGCCTATGCTATCTGTGACAACTGTTGGCGGAACTGTGGGGGATCAAACCAGCCTTCTCGGCTGAATACCCAACATACATACATGATATGTTATTATGTGATATTGAACCCATGACCTTTGTGCCCTAAGAACATTATGCATAAATGAACAATTAAATTAAAAGTTGGATTCTTGATAGCATGGATTTGACACGTGACGAGGGGGTGATTACCTTCGGTCCCACGCTCTGGGGTACGTGACGTCAGCCACACGTGTCGACAGCGGAAGAATCTTAAGTCATTTTTGTGAACTATTTCAAAGCGCGTGTATATGGCGTGACCCAAGCCAAGTCAAAAAAATATAGTGCCTAACAAAGGAGGTCAATCATCTCACAAATCGAACCCGTATACATTTTAAATGTCCATGAACACCACCGCCAGAAATGTAGCAAGCATGTAGTCACTTTCAAAACTCTTGAAATTACAGTTTAGTTAAGTCAGAAAATTTATAGAAATTTTCTTGGCGGCAAAGGGAGATATCCGAAGAGAGGTGGTAACAGCTATAAATATGAAGGGACGCCATGACGAAGTCTCCTTCTCCGGCATTTGTGATACAAAGCGGACGAAAAATTGTTGAGCTGCTCTGCGAACGTTAAAAATTAAATAATTGAAAGAGTTCAACTGCAGATTTTAGCCATTGTGGCTAGGTCTTGACTCCATGAGGAGATAGTTTTCTTGAGTGAAATAATTGTACCAGATAGGACGGTCAAAGTACTGAATAAATTCTAATGTGATTAAGTAATTCGTGTGCGGAAATAATTATAGTCCATCGTGTGCGCTCAGCAAACAAGTGAAGGGTATTTTCTTTTTTTATGCTTTATTCCAGGAAACCTGAAGAAATATAATAATGATATGGAAAGCCATGAATGTAAAAATGGCTAAATAAAATGCCAGGGTCGCAGGTGAGCCCTATGACGAACAATGGTGTGACTACATGAGGTAGGTGACTTTCCATCTTACTACCTATTATATCCTGTTTCATGATCTCTAAAAGTGTATTTGAATGGGGATATACGACGCAGTGGTCACCCCTACTAAGTTTTGTAAATGTGAGAATACGACTAAAAGAGTCATTTGTTTTATTTTCCACTTGGATAAAATTTTTGAAGTCTTGCGAGTGCCGTATAATGTTGTAAAAAGTTATTGAATAGGGTTTCGAAGTGATATCACGTCCAATGTAGATCGTTATCCGTGTGAGTGTACTGCCTATATTTTGTGATGTCAAATTGAGATGTTAATTCGACGTAAATTTTTCCTCTCTGCAATTTGACGTTAATAATGTAGGAATCCATGGTTACTCATTTTCAATCGAGTGGAAGCGCTCTGTCGGGTGAGAATCTAGGGTGATGAATTTGGTCACGGAGAGAAACGTTTTTCTAGGCCCATTTTAAACTGTGTCTGACGGAGAATAAAAAGATCTAGTAGAATGTTTCAGTCATTTTTCGTAAAAATCAAGTTATTAAATACGATATCATTTATGCGAAGTTATTCATGATTAATGCATTGTGCGATATTAGACGTCGAGATTTCTAGTAAGGATTTTATTCCAGTTCTTTGTCGATGATAATTGTGGAGCTGGGAAACAGAGGTTAGTTTTGTTGATATGAGATTTGTGAATCAGGTTGGACCTGTCATTGAAGCCGGGACATGATAGCCCGAGGAATACTTTATAATGTTGGGAATGGAAAGAAATACATAGAAATCCATAGCGGTATTAATTTGCGACGCGTATAATTAGTGTGGGCATCTTGAAGCATAATCTGTGCATTTTGTTGGTTAGAATATCGCATTTGTTTAATTATGTCGGCAGAGTTAAAAGAGAGCATTTTGAGAAGCCAGTCAACTGGAACAAACCAGGTGTTTCATGTTACTGCCAAGCGAACTTGGGGACGAGAGGCCTCAGCTGTGAGGGTTACACCATATGATAACGGGACAGGCGTGGAATTGAGATTGTACTATATTCTCGGCCGGGGAGAACGTTAAAATGCTGGATTTAGTTGAAATTCATAGCCGGTAATAATCTGAGTATTGTGAAATACTGTAAAATTTGTTTAATTGGGGACGTAATGAACATTTGAAATCACGAACTTTGAGTATAAGGAACAGAGTAACCAAATTCAGGGTTGTCCAAAATATAGAGCGATGGTTGTGATGATTGGTTTGTCTGTGAGGGGTGTGCAAAATTCATAAATGGTATGACGAGATATGCCATCGTAATTATATGGCGAGTTGTTTGGTTTGTACGTAGATTATTAGGATATCCAAGTGTTAATAACGGTTAGGACTAGATTAGATTTTAAAGTGTGAGATCATGAGACAAGATATATAACTGGACATGAATTATGTAACAATTCTTTTCCAGCCAGATAAATATCACAAGATTGAATTTACATCACAGCTGCGTAGGAATTTGTGAAGAAACCAGAGTCCGCGGAGATAAAATTTACTGTTCTTTAACATTTCGTTAAATCATTTAAATTTATTTAATTATTAAGTTCAGTGATACCGCATTTTGAAATAACTTTAATCAAGCGAATAACTTGGAGATGTATTCTGGAAATTTTAGTTTGTTTTCTGTGGAATATTTAAATGTAAAGTAACAATTAAGGGAACATATCCGAAGGAAATGGATTTCACTGCCACAAAGTTTGTGAGCATTGCTATTGTTGTAATTATTGAACTTTGATTGATTGAGCAGTGAATGTGCTGGGGATAGTAAAGTGGAAACTTTGGTCATCAACCGATGTAACTTAATTGTGTTTAGCCTTCAGCCTAGAAACTTGGATGGTCAGGGGTTCATCAACCTCAGTGACTTAGATTAGGGCCATATGCCATTGTAGCATCATTTCCTTGCGGTCATCGTCCACAATGACTTTAAAGTAACTTAGAAGATTAGATGTCGGTCCATGACATAGACGCAGGTCACATCGATTCAATTAAGGGTCCATGCCATAGAACCACTGTGTGGCACACACCGATTGGACGGCCTTAATTATACCCAGAGTCTAGAGTTCGTGTTACGAGGGCTGGACCATAACGAATCACTATGATGGTACATGAGCTCTCACATGGAAGCCGAATTTAAGGATTTCCAGACTTTCCTTTCTTAAATGATTAATAATTGAGACAATGGTTTCTAGTATGAATGCCCGTCAGGCAGTTACGTTAAAGTCTCACACCAGTGTTCTGACCTTTATGTAAAAATGATTGTGGTGTCCAGTGGACATAATTGACTATGACACCGTTGACATATCAGATTGCTTCAGAATTTTCCTGAATAAATAGGAATCTTTTAAATAGACCTTTCATTCCAGTAGATAGATTAGAATTACTGAACCCTACCTTTACCTCAGCAAGTGACGAAGAACCCGATACGACCCAAGAGACAGATCTCATGAACTTTGCTGATAGGTAAGAAAGGTAGGTATCCCTCAATATGGACCAAAGGGTTCAATATATTATTTGATATGATGTTTGTCCATGCGGACAAAGAAAATGCGTAGATTAAATATGACCGGTATCTTGCCCCTCATCGTTCGACACATCTTCGCTCTTTTCTGTTGTTTTCATAATCACTGCTGCAGTTATGTTGAGTGATGGAGAGAAAGAATACGTTTCCTAGGAGATAAAGTGAAACAAGGTGGCCGCAATGTTTGTTCTTTAATTACTGGAAAAGGAAACAAATGTTAAGAAAAATGGCTCACTTCGAACATTGATACAGGAATTAGAAAGACGTTTTTGCAGACATTCATCTGGAGCGTGGCACTGTATGGAAATAAAACACGGATGATAACTAGCTCAGAAATAGAGTAGAAACTTTTAAAATGCGGTGTTACAGAAAAGTGCTGATGGTGAGATGGATAGGTCGAGTTACGAATGAAGAGGTACTAAACTGAATTGGTGAGACGAGAATGATTTGGCGAAATTTTACCAGAAGAAGAGAGAGGATGGTAGGACTCATCTTAAGACATCCAGGACTAGTTCAGTTCGTTTTTAGGGGAAGTGTACGCAGTTAAAACGGCAGGGATAGACCAAGGCATGAATATGACAAACAGTGTAGAGTACACGTAGTAGTTATATAGAAATGAAAAGATTAGCAGGATAGGGTGGGGTGAAGAGCTGTATTATACTAGCCCATGGACTAATGACCCAAACAGTAACAACGATTAATGGAATATTATACTACAAAGTATGTAACTAACATTGGTTTGGTACTTGCTAGTGAATACCAGTGTTTTTCAAGCCTATTAAAGAAAAAACGGAATGAGGGAAGGAAATGAAGAGTAAACGTTAGGGGCTGGTACTTCTCGAACCCTAGACTTCCGCGTGGAAGTCAGGTCTACCCACTAGTCCAGCGGGTGTACAGGCATTCACATAGAAATTGCCAACAAGTACGTAGGATATTGATTACAAAGGGTCATTGCCTCGTTAAATATGTGCAAATGGTAGCAACCTTCAGACATGTTTCTGTTTATTTTTGACGTAGATCAACGACCAAAATTTGAACGAAATCGGTGACCCTATAACTGTGGCCTGTAAGTAGACTGGACAGTAAAGTGGACTGTAAGTAGGAATGTGGTTAGCTGTATGCACCACCGTCTTGGTCCACAGTATTTCTGATGTAAACTGAGTGAACACCGCGGCAATCAGCCCCTGCAGAAATTGCAGTCTCGTCTTGAAATATTTCTATCTTCTATTTCCCGTGCCAGGCGAAAAGAGCACACCTTACCTCCACCGCCGCCAACCCCCAAGGGAAATTAACGTAAGAATAAAAAATGATACTCACAGCAACGAGTGATGACTAGTAACATACCTTCAGGGCTAGAAAGAGTTCTACTTCTAACTTCATGACCCAAAAAATGAGCGCCGTTGTCAAAATAATAAAATACCGCTCACTTATTGGCGAAGTGAAGATAAAACTCCACCTTATAACTAGCCAAAAATTCTCTAAGATTATGAGCTCCTTCCTCTCACTTACACTTTTATCCAGGGCCTTAGAAATTTTAGCCGGTCACTTTGTAAGTCAAGAACCGTACATTATTTCAAAAGTATGTAGAAAAAAATTGTTGGAATGAGTTCATATCTGAAATAATATTAAAGAAATTTAGAATTTGTTAATGATAAGTGTACAGTAGTTACAAGGGCGCATATATTTCACTTCACACATCTGTTGTTTGTTGCGGTGGGTGACATTAGCGCCTGCAGTCCGCAGGTGTGTAGGACATGAATGAGCATCCGATACGAGTAGTTTTAGTCGTAAATTGTGTAATATTAAAAATAGATTAGAACTTTGTGCCATGGTCTATTCTCCGTGGCGAATAGCTTCTCATCCCATACCAAGTTTGTGCAGCACGCCTTCACTGCTACTAAGAACTCTATCTAAGTAATTCATCTTAAATTTAATTGGAGAATGAATATGCCATTATTGTTTCACTTTTCGTACCTAAACGTTAAATGTACAAGGTACAACGTCATTCAATGGCAAGCAACATTCTTTTTGTCCCTAAACCTATAATCTTCAAGGTAGAATGACATCCAATGACAAGTATGTTTCTAATACTCTAACGAATGAACCCAGTAACCCTCCCATTTCTGATTAGTAATAATGCGTGCAGTGAGGTAAAAGTATCATCAGTAAAGTAGTTCGTTTCGGCGCTCTTTCTGTCTGGAGTTATTTCCTTCACCATGAAGCCATTTTCATCAAAGCTATCTTCACTGCAGATTCCGGTTATACGAAAATGATTGTCTAAACCATTTGAATATCAAACAACAGAAAATGGGAGTAAAACTTGCTACTTGCCAGACATGCGAAATCTTGGTTGATATTTGGATGGTTGATTATAAATAAGAGAGTGCATTTTCATAATGAAAATTCTTCCGTCGAAATTTCATTACAATGAAGTGATCGCATCGGATCACATTTTTGTTTTGCAGGTTATTATTATTATTATTATTATTATTATTATTATTATTATTATTATTATTATTATTATTATTATTATTATTATTATTGCTGTTGTTTATGCCATCCTGTTTTCCCATTCTTCTACGGGATCGGGTATGAAGTGAGATGAATCTTCGTAGCGAGTTTTTACGATCGGATGCCCTTCCTGTCGTCAACCTCATCAGAGAGTTAATGAGATAAAATGAATGACATAATAAACGATAGAAGGAAAGAAGGAAGGAAGGAAGGAAGGAAGTAAGGAAGGAAGGAAGGAAGGAAGGAAGGAAGGAAGGAAGGAAGAGGGTAAAACTCGGCGCCGGCACTTAACCTGCTCCTGTCGAACAGCACCAAGGGTCTGCTCAAGGCTTTACGTCTCCATCCGACGGACGAATCACCATCAACAGCGTCATATGTCCTCACTCCATATGAGCATTGCGCAGAGGTTTGGAATTTAATCCAAGCTTTTGGCACTCAAGCCAGTGATTAGGAATAATATACCACCACCTCTCGTACCTTTCTGACCAAAATTCTCTCAGTGAAAATGTTTTCGACGAACGGGACTCGAACCGGCTAACCACGGTGTGGAAGCCACACTGCAGCGAATGTAATTTATTCCCCCGCGTGGATTTCGTAAAATAATAAACGTAATCGTTCCTTGGTACTGTACTAAGACAAATTGAGTTTCATTTACCCCAGAAACTATTTGTAAACCATATTTGTGTTATAGCCTTTTAGGGTTAAGATGACCATGCGACATTGAACTGTACATGTGACAAAGAGTCTTCCCTCAGATCGAAAGAAAAAAAAACATGTTTATTTTTAAAGGATATTCCAAATATCTATTCCAACATCTGTAACATAAGTAGACATAAGTATCCCCTTGAAAAGAATTCAACCTCTTCATCTGTCCTTCCCCCACCCCCACCTAAGTGGATTATCCGAAAACAAAAAGAAATACACGTTTCATTACTTTTAAAGGAGATTACAAATACCAATTTTCACGTGTGTAACATCTTCAATTTTTGAGATATAAGCATCTTCATAAAATAATATTCAACATATTTTCATTTCTTTTCACCCCCGTCAAGCGCTTTTTCAGAAAATATGAAACACATTTTCCTGTATTTTTAAAGGACTTTCCAAATACCAAGTTTCATGTCTGTAACACGTTAAGTTTTAAACATATAAAGTAGATATACCGTTACTCATTTTAAAAATTCACCCACTTTGTCAATATTCTTTTCAGCCCCTTGAGTGGATTTTCGGAAAACAAAAAAATGCGTGTTAATTTATTTCTAAAGGAAATTCAAAATATCAACTTTCATGCCTGTAACACGTTAAGTTTTTTACATATACAGTAGATATACCGTTACTCATTTTAAAAATTCACCCACTTTGTCAATATTCTTTTCAGCCCCTTGAGTGGATTTTCGGAAAACAAAACATGCGTGTTACTTTATTTCTAAAGGAAATTCAAAATACCAACTTTCATGTCTGTAATATTTCCAGTTTTTGAAATCTACGTTTCTTCATAAAAATAATTCAACTTCTTCTTCTCATCTTTCCATCCCTTCTCACTTTTAGTGGACTTTCCGAAAAAAAACAGTATTTCGTTATTTTTAAAGGCCCAAAATACCAACTTTCAAATCTGTAACGTCTTCAGTTAGTGAGATAGATGTATCCTCTTAAAAGGAATTCAATCCCCCCTCCCCTTTTAAGTCGATTTTCTGAAAACAAATTATATACGTTTCCTTACATTTACAGGAGATTCCAAATACCAGTCTTTACGTCTGTAACAAGTTACGTTTCTGAGATATACTATAGATATATTCTTTCTAAAAATTCACCCCCCATTAATTCGATTTCCCCAAAACAAAATTACGTGTTCTTTATTTATAACGGAGATTCCAAATGCACATTTTGATGTCTGTAAAATCTTCAGTTTGTTGAGATAAGTATCCTCATGAAAGGTATTCAATTAGCTTTTCATCATCCCCCCCCCCTCCCCTTAGTGGGATTTTCCGAAAACAAAAAATATGTTTCTTTACTTTTAAAGGAGATTCCAAATACTAATTTTTACGTCTGTAAACTTTTAAGTTTTTGAGATATAGATATACTCATTTAAATAATCCAGCCCCCTTTTCACTCCCTCAGGGACGGAATATCCGAAACCGGAAATCCTCCCTTAGTGAGTACCTACACACGAATACGAATGTATCCCCCAAATTTCATTTCTTTATGTCCATTAGTTTTGGCTCGGCGATGATGAATCAGTTAGTCAGCAGTCAGTAAGGACATGTTATTTGTTATATATTAGATGTGTCGGTACACCCCTCCCCCGTTACGCACTCTCACTGAATTGTCTTAAAAAAAGGCTTGAAGTGGTGACTCAACGACATGCTAGCTGCCAGATCTTGAAAAGGTGTGGCAATTCAATAATAATAATAATAATAATAATAATAATAATAATAATAATAATAATAGTAAACTCGTGTCCTCATCCCGAGGTGGTGCAGCTCTTTTCAGGCACACCCCCATTGGAGGTGAGCTGCGTGTACCATTTCAACCACATACCAGCCCTCCTGCCATTCTTAAATTTCTGGCAGTACCGGGAATCGAACCCGGGCCTCCGAGGACGGCAGCTAACAACACTAACCGTTACGCTACGTAGGTGGACTATAATAATAATAATAATAATAATAATAATAATAATAATAATAATAATAATAATAATAATAATAATAATAATAATGTTATTGTTTCTACGTCCTACTAGCTACTTTTTGACGGTTTTCGGAGACGCCAAGGTGTCTGAAGTTTGTCCCGCAGGAGTTCTTTTACTTTCCAGTAAATCTTCCGACACGAGGCTGACGTATTTGAGCTCATTCAAATACCACCGGACTGAGCAAGGATCGAACCTGCGCAGCTGGAGTCAGAAGGCCAGCGTCTCAACTTCCTGAGCCACTCAGCCCGACTGGGAACTTTAATTTATGATTGAAATATATATTTCATTACGAAAGACCATGGCTAATGAAGAGGCACACAAAGTTTGACTCTGGTTATTTCGTACTAGATTCCACTCAGTTTTGAGTTAGGAAGTGTATTGTAATTCAGTGGAAATCTTATTACCTCAATAATGATGTGAGGTGTGAGCATTAAACAATTTATGTCATGCTATAAATGGCTTTGTGGGTTAACTTCTAATTAAACGGATGCCCATTATATCAGTTCATTCCCTCGTCATATCGTGTTAAGGTAATGAAGGCATGCTTAAAATAATATACCATTATAGCATAGAAAACTATTTCTAGATACGAGACTATGATCGTCCGTGGAGTAATGTGCAGGGGTCGGGACCAGAACTAGGGAAGTTTATCTTTAAAACGAACAAGGGTGATTCTATTAAGGTGAAATCAATGCAACTTCTAGTATTGTTTTCGTTTGTAATTCAACAAATATTTGGCAAATACTATCCGATATCTTTCTTTTCTCGACCGTATAGAACCTACAGACAGCTTGGTGTCATTGTAGTCTATAACTGCTGTATGTATTTGCGAATTAAAAGAAAGCTTACGGTAAGTCAATGTTTTATCTCCATTTTACAGATAATAAATGAAGTACCATCATTACTAACAATCCGACCCCCTAGGAAGTTCATTAGACTCCAACAATTAGGCAGTTTCTCATTAATGTCGTCATTTTCTTTACAAAATTGACACAAGTGTATTTGGAGTAAAGAATCCTCTCTTTCTCTGTCTCTCTCTCCCTCCGTAACAGCGGGAAAGTACTTCCGAACCAAGTTCGCTGTTTTGATCATTTTTTAACGTCTATTCTCTGATAAACTATGTGGCTGTGGTATCTGAAGGGGGGGAGGTGATTATTTAAGGAGAAGTACGATGATATAACCATTCCTCCGTAATACGGTACTAAACAATTTGGAAGAGTTACGACCTTTCGAAAACTGAAGGTATTGACAAGAGAAGGGAACGACCAAGGACGTGGAAATGCAAGACCATCCTAAGTCTCAGAAATTTGATATCTTTTGTACCGAATGATGATAGATGATAGGTCTAAGAGTTGCCCAGTGGAGATTGAATCAGAAAAATGAAAGCGAGGAGTATGGCACTAGCAAGTAGATGCAATACCAGTAGCTGTATCTAGCCTTAGCGGCCACAGCAAGAAAAATTGTCTGCCTTTCCTGCGACTATCTTGCGGATTCCAGTTCAATACATGTTTTGTGATACTTCTTTGTGGTCTTCTGGGGGCGTGACCTATCCATCTCCGTTTTCTTCTCCTTATCTGTTGCTGTACGGGACTTCGACTTGTGGCCTTCCAAAGGTCTTTGTTTGAGATGGTCTTTGGCCACTATATTTTCAGATGTACCTAGAACAACGGTTTATACAAGTCTGTAGCCTTATAGTAATGTCTTCGTTCAATTTTCAGGTCTCTATTTCATACAGTAGTAGTAGAGATTTAACATTTGAGCTAAATGTTCTTAGCTTCGTTTTATGCGAGTCAGGCTGGAATTGTTACGATGCGCATATACTTAGATATTTTGTTATCTGCCTTTAAGCCTACTTCTTCATATTGGTCGTAACTGTGCAAAAGCTCCTTTGGTTTTACTTAAACTCAACACATCTCTAAAACAACTCCATCCTTGCTGGCAATGCTTCCTAAGTAACTAAATTCCTCCGCACTTTCAATATAATTCCATCTAGACTCAGACAGAATTGTGACATAGATGAACATATTGTGGAGTGCTAGGATTCCACCGGCTATCCACAATTTACGAACACCCGAGCGTTTCGAAAATATACAATATTTCTTTGGCGGTCATTTTCTGTGCCGTTGAGTGTACATACAAGGTAAGAAAGTCGAGCCGGCTAAGCGTCGGAAGCCGTATTTAAGTACATCTATTGCTCCGTAAGCCTATGGACGTACATTCGACCGAAGACACTCAACAAGACGTAGGCGAATCGATAAGTATTGGAGATGAATAACATTCGCAAAAGGAGATCCTGGGCAAAAAGTCAATTCAAATTATGAGCTTTCACATGTTTTTAACGCTCACGCGACGTATCCTATGCTCAAAAGATCTACGCCTGTGGTCCCGACATAGCCTCCACCCAAAAAAGTCTCTAATCCGCATAGAGAGCAAACCTATACCGACCATCGTATATGTTCAACTAGTAGTATTTATTGTAATATTATCTTTGCATGGAATTTATTGTTGTATTGTTGTTGTTGTTGTTGCTGTGTAAATACATTTTAACTTTGTTATCATTGTAATGTTAAGCTGGTAGTAAGCTCAGCCTATAGTATTGTAAGCCGAAGTGTTAAGCACTGGAGATACTTAAGGTGTGTGTGAATTAATATTTGATGATGCTGGATTTAGAATGTTAAACTAGTAGTATGTCTTGCAATATTTTCGTTCCGTGGAATTGCTTGTTGTTGTTGTTGTTGTTGTTGTTGTGTAAATATGTTTTATGTATTATAAGACTACTGTAAGTGATCATAGCCATCGGGATATTTACCAATTGCGATGCATTTAATAATAATAATAATAATAATAATAATAATAATAATAATAATAATAATAATAATAATAATAATAATAATAATATGCCATGGAGGAATAGAGGGCAAAAGATTCCCCTATTCTTCCATTCTTGTCAATTTCTTCTATGTAAAATATTGCATAAAGTATTTCCTAGAAGCTTGCCATTTTCTCTTTCAGGAAGTCTTACTTACAGTGTATTTTAGTCTGGCCGGGCTGAGTGGCTCAGACGGTTGAGGCATTGACCTTCTGACCGTAATTTGGCAGGTTCGATCCTGGCTCAGTCCGGTGGTATTTGAAGGTGCTCAAATACGTCAACCTCGTGTCGGTAGATTTACTGGCACGTAAAAGTACTCCTGCGGGAATAACTTCCGGCACCTTGGCGTCTCCGAAAACCGTAAAAATGTAATTAGTGGGACGTAAAGCAAATAACATTAATTATATTTTTGTCTGTGCATTTTTTACGACATTTTACAGTTTTATGTAAATATTGTATTTTACTACATATTTCTGCAGAATTTTAACCTGAAAATAGAGACATGCTGCTGTATTTTTGCAATTGTCTCATGGCACATGGCAGAGGAAAATGTATCTTCGATCGACGTTTCAGTCTCATTTACGACCGTGGCCGTACGGAAGCTCCTGAGGTATTGGTGGTGCTGAGTAATGCAATTCGGAGCACGACTACAGTAGTAGGCCTAACATTTATTAAAGGTGCTACTCATAAGGCCGGTTGTGCTACAATAGCACTTTCTGACCCATTGAGGAAAGCATTGGAAAACTACACTCACTGATAAAAAGAATCCCGCACCAAGGAGAAATTGTGGGAATTGCATAAACCCTGGTATGAATTATCATAACGTTGATCTACGTAAATGATTACACTGTAAGAGCAACATAATAATTGTATTGCGGAACACTGACGACCTGCATTGAGGCTCTAGTATGCTGCTGATCCAACACTAGCTTGGATACAGGCTGTAATACGGGCGGACATGGAGGCATACAGCTTTTGTATGGAATCCTGCGTCATATCTGTCCATATTTACTGCAACTGGTCCTCTAGATTTTGTAACCTCATAGGCTGCTGAAATTGGCCTCCCAGGCTTCCCCAGATATGTTCGATTGGTGTCATATCAGGGAATCAGGCAGGCCACGGCAGTGTGACACCCTTGCTGTGTGCGGTAGAGCTTTCTCTTCTTGGAATAGACCGGTGAAAGCCCTGACATGAGTGTCAACGCATATGTCGGAAGGATGTCCTACACATAACGCTGCGCTGATACTGACCCTCGTATCACTACTAAGGGTCACTGTCTGTCGTATGCAATGGACTCCGAGACCATCCAGCCAGCGGTGGGGGCGATAAGACACTCCAAAGCAAACGCAGGATTGAGGCGCCATATTCAAGAATTTGAGCTGTGCTGATTATCGCCAGTTAGCCTATTGGACAGGTGGGTAGCGCGTTTATAATTAGCAACACCAGCTCTACATCCGGCCATGGCTTTGTCTACCTGCAACCCAATTAAGCGAGTAGGCTTCTTAATTCTTACTTACAACAGGGCTGTCTTGTTAAATACAACATCCTTTCGTGCACTGTTCGGTTATTATAGGTCCTGCTTTGGTTTCGTTGAAATAGGTTGTGATTCATAGTACCAGAGAATGTGCTGTTGCTACTTAATTCACAATGCCTAAGGAGAAGAGAACTGTTAGTGGTATTGACAGCATATGCACGAGTATGAATACTTTTCAACTGTAAATATTCTATTCCAGCAGGAGAATGCCCTGCCGCACACAGCAAGAGTATTACTATAATGCCCCCGCAAAGTTGTCACACTACCTTGGCCTGCCCGATTCCCTGATATGCCACCAATCCAACATATCTGGGGCCTCCTGGGACGCCAACTTCAGTAGCCTAGGACGTTATTCTGTAAATATTGGAGCGCAGCCGTAACGGCAACTAAAAAGTATCGCGTTCAATAACATCTTCGAACGACGAAACACAATAAATTCAAAATGGTAAACTTGAAACCAAACATTAAACTCTTTTAACCTGGGCCAAAACGAAGTAAATATTAAGAAGACTTGTGCAAAGCGCTTGTCTCGGCTAGTTTCTAGAGGAGTACACGAAACAACCAGTCCCAAAGGAAGTAACGATTAGGGAGAATTAGGTTCCTGAGCTTTATAAAGTATCGTTAGGTAAACTACGAGAAAAGGCTATAGAAAATATATTTGGGTCTCGCTAGACAACACTACGGACTTCGATCAAAGAGCTGTAATTAACTTCGTGTTTGGAATTTTAGGAGAGAATAAAGAGGGAGACAAGTCATATATACTAACTGTGGGTGTTTTACCTAACAATGAGGTAAATCACTCAACAGTCTGCATTTTTCAATGATGCACTTAGTTTTTTATGGCCATCACACAATTTTTACGATCACATTCTCGTGGCCTGCATTGATGCTGCACCTTATATATCCAAAGCCGGGGAAGGTATGGGGATGTTATGTCCCACGATCGAACACGTCACGTGTGTAGCATATGGACTTCATCGAGTTGCTGAAGCAGTCCGGACTTCCTTTCCCGAAGTAAACGTTTGGATCCCTACAGTGAAAAGAGTATTTCTGAAAGGCTCGTGCACGTCGCAAGAATATGTTTTTGGATACAGTTGGAAATGTGCTGCTGCCGCCTTCACCAGTTCATACAAGACGTAGGTCGAAACTGCTGTTTATTCTTCCAATTATTTTGAATTAGTAAAAGAGGTAGTTGAAGGCCTCGATTCTGAAGAAGCTGCTTCTATTAAAAAAAGAAAAAGAAGTATTCAGCAAAGACGGTGTTCGAGAGCAAATTACATTCAATTTTTCCAATTTGATGTGCATACCTATAACCAATAAGTTGCAAGGAAATAGACTGTCGCATCACGTTAGTACTGGAATTGTTGAAGAAGTTGAACGATCCCTAATTAACATAATAAATCAAGTTTTCTTGGAGAATGAGCAGAGTGTATTGTTGAAAACCTCCGGTCTCCACAAGCTTAAAAATATTTCTGGTGTTCTCCAAGGCAAAAGAAAAAAATTGACGGTGCATCGATAATGGAAGTCTCTGATTTCGGTAAGTTGGAGTATGCTTCAATTGTGGCATGTGATTAAGAGAGAGTGTGTTCTGGGTACAACAACATTTTAAGTGAAATTAGGCGTAAGTTCTTGTTTGAGCACCTATTGAATCATTCAGTGATTAAGGGTAATCAAGACTCGTGAATTTCATTGAGAAACTGGAGCATTTTATTGTGGTGTGTTATGCAATGTTTCTAATTTTGCTAACATTCATTTTAGAGTATATATTTCTTGCTGATTGATATCAAATTTATATTTTTCAATCCATATTTCAACATTTTAGTGCATATTTCTATGCATATTTTGGTATTTTTTAATGCACAGTTATCCGAATTATTATTATTATTATTATTATTATTATTATTATTATTATTATTATTATTATTATTATTATTATTATGAGGGGCTGCCGCTCAGGCAGTCAAAGCAAGCTCGGTCCATCGAAGAGGACACGGGTTCGATTCCCCAAAAGTCGAAAAATTCAGAAACACTGCTGAGGTTCAACCAGCCCAGACGAAAATAATTAAATACAAGATGATGCTACTCACAACCATCCTACTGTTACAGATGCCCTGGTGGAAGATTAGTTTAAAATTCTTAGTCGTTTTTTCAAATGTTATTAAATTTCATAATTTAACATTATTTGTATAATTGTTAATTTAATACAGTGCTATATATGTCCCCATCGATGGTATCTTTACCTTGTCGTGGTGGTGGGACTTGTGTGGTCAAAAGATCCTGAGAGCTATGCCGGCGGTAGCTTAGCTACTGGTAGGGCCTCCCTTGCCGGACAGGTCGAAGGTGATGATCCAGACTAAAAGGGATATCCTGGTCCTCCAGGTTGGGGGTTGGGCATAGTGTTGACAACTCTATCCCGTTAAAAGAAACTGTTGAGAAGCCGCAAAGAGTAAGAACAAACCGGACGGATAAAATTGAAAAACAACCTAGGTGAGGACATGGTTGTGGATTGGTTTTAGCGGATTGGAATGTGAGAAGCCTTCTCCAGCCAGGGAAAAGCACAAAACTAGAAGAGGAACTAAGAAAGTATACTGTTGAAATCGCTGCTCTACAAGAAATTAGATGGCGGGAAATTGAGATGTTCGATTTACAGGATTATACTTTAATCAATAGTGGGAATAGTGATAACATCTGTGAAACAGACTTTATGATATCTAAACAACTGAAGCATACCTTAATGTGTTACAAGGCAGTAAATGAAAGAATCTGTATCATGAGAATCAGGGGCCGTTTCTTCAATTATACACTTATAAGCATAAATGCACCTACGGAACAAAAGGAGGATGAACTAAAGGATAAGTTTTATGAAGAACTAGAGAAACAGTACGATGAGGCACCTAGACATGACATTAAATTAGTAATTGGGTACTTCAATGCAAAAGTGGGACAAGAGAAATAATTTAGACCCACAATAGGAGCACAGAGTTTGCATTTGAAAAGTAACAACAATGGGTTACAGCTTATTGACATCGCCACAGCAAAGGATATGGTAATCAGTAGCACTACATTTGAGCACAAGAGAATTCATAAAGACACTTGGGAGGCACCAGATGGGAACACCAAAAATCAAATCGACCACATACTGATTGATAAAAGACATGCGTCAGATGTACAGGATGTGCGTACTTATAGAGGTGCGGATATAGATTCGGACCACTATTTGATGAAAGCTAAATTGAAACAAAAGCTTGCGGTAAGAGTCAGAGGTAACGCAGAAAGATGGAAAGGATTTAACCAAGAGCAACTTAATGATATTGCAAGGAGGAAGGAGTATGAAAGACAGGTTGAAGAAGGTTTGAAAAACCAGAAAATGCAGTAACAGTGGATGAATCATGGCGGGTGATTAAAGAAGCCATCACAAATGCAGCCCAGGAGGTACTAGAAGAAAGAAAGAAACAGCCAAAGAAGGATTGGTATGATGAGGAAGTAAAGCTAGCCTTGGAGAAAAGAAATAAAGCAAGGATGATATATATATGCAACGGGCAACAAGAGCTACTCACCAAACATATTTGGAATGCAGAAGGGAAGCCAACAATCTTTGTAGAAAACAGAAAAGAGAAATGAAAACAGATCTGATAAAAGAGATGCAAGAAGATTATGAACATAAGAGAAGTAGACAGTTTTATAGAAACGTAAAACAGAGAAAAAGTGGATTTCAACCAAGAGTAAGCTGCATACAAAATAAGGACGGGCAACTACTTGGAAATACCCAGGAAATATTAGATAGATGGGCAGAATATTTTGAGGAGGTTTTGAATCCAGTTAAAATACAAAATGAAGAATAAGAATTAGAATTGCCAAATAGTGAATCTAATGAAGATGAATCTGAGAAATTGAATAGTGAACCACCCACTTCGGAAGAAGTAAAGGGTGTCCTCTTATCGATGAAGAATAATAAGTCACCAGGAGAAGATGGAATAACAGCTGAGTTGCTTAAATATGGTGGAACGGTATTGATACAAAAATTGTATAAGTTGATACCGGAAATCTGGCGAACAGAGAAATTACCTGAAGAATGGGAAACAGCTTTTGTGTACCCAATTCTTAAGAAGGGAAATAAATTGAAATGTGAAAATTACAGAGGGATATCTCTGATTTGCATAGGCTACAAGACCTTTACCATAATAATAGCTCAGCGTCTAACATACAAAGCAGAGCAGGATCTTGGAGAATATCAGTGTGGATTTCGTGCAAACCGTTGAACAATAGATCATATTTTTACAATGAGGATCATCCTGGAGAGGTGCTATGAATATAACATACCACTGTATCAACTGTACGTTGATTTTAAACAAGCGTACGATTCAGTGCAAAGAGTAAAACTACTCATCGAAATGAAAGCCCTTGGTAATCCTGGAAAGCTGATTAGGTTGGTAAAAACAGCTTTGAGCGGAAGTAAATCTAAGGTATGCGTACAAGGGAAAGTATCGCGAACCTTCGATGTAAAAGTGGGTTTGAGGCAAGGAGATTCAATGTCTGCTGTCCTCTTCAATATTGCTTTAGAAGCAGCTGTGCGTACCATCACTGCAAATCGTGAAAGGAACATACATCATAGACTAATTCAAATATTGGCATATGCAGATGATGTGGCCATAATTTCTCGTACAAAGAATGCACTTCTTGAAACCTATGAAGAATTGGAGAGGGGAGCACAGCAAATTGGACTGGTAGGGAATAACAACAAAATTAAGTTCCTAGTGAGTTCTAGATCTAGTCAACCTCCAAGTGCACTTAGGTGTGGAGAAAAGTGTTTTGAAGGCGTACAGGAATTTAGATATCTAGGCTCTCTGATTACTTCACAAAATGAAACAAAAAAAGGAAATAAGCTCTAGACTGGCTGCAGGCAATCGATGCTATGATGCCTTAATTCCAACATTAAGAAACAAACAAATAACCAGGAAAGCTAAGTTGACCATTTATGAGACTGTCATTAGACCAGTGGTTACATATGGAGCTGAGACCTGGATATTAAATAAAACAGAAGATTATAGGTTAATGACATGGGAAAGAAAGGTATTGAGGGAGATTTTTTGGCCAGTTAAAACTGAACAGGGATGGCGTATTAGATCTAATCAGGAGCTTAGAGACCTGTACCAAGAGCAGGATATAGCATCTTCGATGAAGACTGCTAGAGTGCGTTGGCTAGGACATGTCCATCGAATGGAGACTACAAGAGAATCTAAGAAAGTGCTGGAGGGGCATCCAGGTGGAAGACGATGTAGAGGTAGACCAAGAAAGCGATGGATAGAAGAGGTGGAGGCCGATCTACGTACCATGGGAGTCCGGAGATGGAGGACCAAGGCAATCGACAGAGAGCTTTGGAAGAAGATTGTTGCGGAGACCAAGGTTCTGCAAGGACCGTAGCGTAAAGGAGTAAGTTATATATATATATTTCAATGCTTGGTTCACTTACATATCCGGTGAGTATCAAACCATCAATATTTTGAGAAATCAACTACCTTTTTGTTACTTACTAAATGCGATTTCTCTTCGATTTTCTAACATTGTAAATTATATACTAAATAAGCTCCACCCGGGCCTTATTGAAGACGTGTTGTTTTCATAGTCCTCTTTTATGCTTTACTTTTACCACTAGTTAATTGGAAAAGTCATATATATATATATATATATATATATATATCCAAATAAAGGAATAAATTAGTTTTCTAAAAATATATATGACGTGTTAAATTACTTATGAATGGCAGCAAAAATCAGTAACAGTTACACGCTTCACTTGTATATCAACTGCTACACAACGAAATTAAATGTACTCGTCTACAGAATGTACGGTAATTAATGCGTTCCATAACAGCAAGCCGTGAAATATTGGGTAAGGGCTACAAACATGCGGACATGAACCAACCCTCTAACTCGAAATTTTCATCTTGGTTCGAATGGGGCAATTCAGCCTCCAAGTGCCAGGTGTTTTTCTCTTAATGTACTGATTCATTCTACACAAATTAAAAACAGGTGAAATCAATCTTATAAAGAGAAACATGCACTACACCAATTTACTCATGAAACCATATTTTGCATGCTTGTGTAAGTGCTAGATAAATCACTTGCATATCCGGTGAGTATCAAATCATCATTGTTTTGAGAAATCAACTACCTTTTTTGTTATTCAGATCTTCATGCTAACCACTAGTGAAAACTAACACCTATTTTTAAATATTTCTATATATAAAGCGCGCAGAATTTCTTTTATCTTTCGAAAATACATAGTTCACTCAGTGTAAATACAGGACGAAAGCACAAGAGAACTACAATTCCGAGGTACACACAGTACCGTCGGCCACCGAGCACTACCGGATTCATCGTCGGGGAGTTTCCTTTTGCTACATAGGTTTCCAGAAATGCTGCAATTTATGGTAGCGAAATATCAAAATTCAGTACTTCAATGCGCAGTGTCAAGAAGGGTATAGTCACATAGCCGATTTAGAAATGCCCACTTGGCAGGAAACCTTCAAAAATTTATTCATTACGAGCTCTGTATCTACTTTATCCACAAGTGATACAATTCTTACGGATATAAAAGATAACGACTCCAACAGGAACATTTGGTTTTTAACTCGGCCCTTCCGAACTGTTTTTGAAATATTTCACAGCAACTGTGATTGCAGGGGTAAGATAATGATGTTAACCCAATGCGTCCACTATGCGTCGTATTGCGACGTTGGCATTCTAGTGAATATTACATTGCGTCGCAAGCCCTACGTTTGGAACTTCAAGGGGTTAACGTGATGCCGTTTTAGATGAGGTCTACGGCCCACATGCCTCAAGTGGAGCCTCACAACATCTTAAACAAGTGTTACATTTTGAAACACACTTCTTATGTGTCTGATGGTCACGAGACGTCATGATCCGTCAAAAACCAGACGTCGTATATTTGCACAAATACAATATTCCCTTCACTCACATGTCGTTTGAAAGTAAATATCGAACGCTGACCAATCAGAACGACCGACTGATACATAGTGGATGAAAAACTACATTACTTTCCCCAGCTGACTCGGGATGAAAATTGTGGGCTACAGGGTTGGTCCACATTATAATTGTCCTGGTCCCCTTTATCACAACCGGCGATTATAGAAAAGCATTTTTCCTACACTCGGCTGTGAAAATATAACCTGACAAGCACAACGAATGTAGTACTGGGCTGTTAGGGGCACGCAGCTGTGAGTTTGCATCCAGAGATAGTGCGTTCGAACCCCACTAATGGCAGCCCTGAAGATGGCTTTCCGTGTTTTCCCATTTTCACACCAGGCAAATGCTGGGGCTGTGCCTTAATTAAGGCCGCGACCGTTTCCTTCTCACTCCTAGGCCTGTCCTATCCCATCGTCGCCAAAATACCTCTCTGCGACAATGCGACGTAAAGCAAAATTCGAAAAAAAATAATTATAAATAACGAAATCAAGGAATGCAGCTTTTTTAAGAGATTTCGTACATTCTGCGGACCGTTGGCAAGGGTGCGTTGATTGACGAAGGGACTGTCTTGTAGAAAACGAGGATCATTAACCTACAAGTTGAGCATTTGATTTCTTACATAAGGTTTTTATTCTATTTATAATTTGCTTTACGTCGCACCGACACAGATAGATCTTATGGCGACGATGGGATAGGAAGGTGCTAGGAGTGGGGGGGGGGGGAGGCGACCGTGGCATTAGGTACATACCCAGCATTTTCCTGGTGTGCAAATAGAAAACCGCGGGAAACCATATTCAGGGCTATCGACGGTGGGGTTGGAACCCTCTCCCGAATGCAAGCTGGTAGCTACGTGACCGAACCCACGCAGCCACTTGCTCGGTTTACAGTAAGTTATCAGTCCAGAAAATTTCATAACACCCGGAGGAGAATTGAACCTCTCTACTTTCGGTATAAGAGAGGAGGACACAACTTCCATTTCGACCAAGTCTAATCTTAATCTATGAATAAGAATTGTCAATATATTCCTGTGATAATAATTTCGTGTGGCTATTTCTAGCCGAGTGTAGCCCTTGTAAGGCAGACCCTCCGATGAGGGTGGGCGGCATCTGCCATGTGTAGGTAACTGAGTGTTATTGTGGTGGAGGATAGTGTTATGTGTGGTGTGTGAGTTGCAGGGATGTTGGGGACAGCACAAACACACAGCCTCCGGGTCATTGGAATTATTCTAACCAATATTCCTGTGATGACACTGTAGCTATCAGTGTATTTTAAAAATGGACAGACAAGCAGAATAATGGGGAACAAAAGAAGGATGTGTAACGTGGCTCATGTTTGGAGAGAGTACTATCTTCATGTTACGAACGTCACTTTCCAGCTTATATCTGTGGGAAAAGTGGAATGTGCGATCCTTTCTTATCGAGGGAATTTTAACATCTGGAAAGCTCTTAGCAGAGAAACTTCCCTTCTACATTCTATAGGACTTTGAAACAAGGGCTGATGCTAAGAGCTGGTGCTTTAGACACCCATGATATTGCTACTGCAGAGCGGATCGATGTTCCATTAAGCTCTTACATATTATTGGAGAACTTGGCGAGCTGCTATTAGATATCACAAAAATGTTCCTTACTATCGTGTTTACTGGTAATATATTTTCAGCAACTTTAAGGTAACTACTGTTATAGAATCCAAGTCATCAATGGCGATAATAACGCAGCCCCCATCGTCTATATATTAACACAGTAGCTTACCGCGCTGCTTGGTCTACGTTCGATTCCACGTTTGAGAGCCTAGGCATGAAAACGGGTGGTTGAAATTCATGCAAAGTATTTTTATTTACATGAGGGTAGATCTTACTGGCGCAGAAATTCGTCGTCGTCCGACTCGTTTGATGAATGGTCAGCGTATTGGCCTGGGTTCGATTTCTGGCCGGGTCGGGGATTTTAACCTTCATTGGTTAATTCCGATGGCTCGGGGGCTCGGTGTTTGTGCTGTCCTCAACATCAATGCAACTCACACACCACACATAACACTACCCTACTCCACAATAACACGCAGTTACCTACACATGGCAGATGCCGCCCACCGTCATCGGAGGGTCTGCCTTACAAGGACACACGAAATTATAGCAATTCGTCCTTGGCTTTTTGCTCCCAAGATACCGAGTTAGATTCTAGTTGAGGTAGGTGATTCAGTGTCTAAATGCCGCAATTACAGTTTCCTTGCTTCTGGAACGTTGAAATATACTTCTGCGGTAAGAAATCCCGAGAGGTTGGCTTCCGTTAAAGCCGTTAAAATTACAGTGGGAAATGAACAAATAACACCATTGGTTTTTCTTGCTATTTGCTTTACGTCGCACCGACACAGATACGTCTTATGGCGACGATGGGATAGGAAAGGCCTAGGAATGGGAAGGAAGCGGCCGTGGCCTTAATTAAGGTACAGCCCCAGCATTTGCCTGATGTGAAAATGGAAAACCACGGAAAACCATCTTCAGGGCTGCCGACAGTGGGGTTCGAATCCACTATCTCCCGATTACTGCATACTGGCCGCACTTAAGCGACTGCAGCTATCGAACACCATTGCTATTAATATTCTGAGGAAGATAACTCTTATAACAACCCCTCTTTAAACATACCATTACTTAAATATCTGGTCTAGAAAGCCAAGAATAATAGCTTATCCCTCACTCAGTAATCTAAAGGTCGTCGATCGGTCGCTTCATAGGCTAATGCCATCAGAGCTAAAGCACGGTGGATTTGTTAAATTTTGTTTTGCTTATTTAAAAAGAGGACACGATGAAGTGATAGAGGAACTTAAGGACTGAGTTTCCAGCAAACGAAGACTTCGGTAAAGAATAACAGTAATTTTGTCAGGATATTTTTTTCACTATGCTGAAGATCAAATTTCGTGTGTACAGGATATCATTATTTTCAAAAAATTAAGTTAATAGACGATGTTACAGACTTGAAGAATGAGTAACGGCTTAAGTCTTCGAGTGTAAAATATACCTTAGGTTTTAACTTTTGTTAAACTTCACATAAAGAATAACATGAACATACAGAGACCGGTAGAACTTGGTTCCACCTCTAGTGTAGAAATAACTTATTATAATCAAATTATTAGAGGACACTGTCATTTGTTTGAAGCTATGTACTCCAATGGGATGGATTCTCTTCAGCTCGAGAATATAAGTCAAATGCAGATACTACAGTAATACATATTACTAGACATAATTCACAAGCGTAAGTATGCGATATTAATCCCGATCCTCCCAGCCCCTCGCCTTATTTCTGGTACTAACATGTAAGAGCAGTGGCAGATTGTTTCCGTCGAACATCATTAAATCTGAATTAGTCATGAAAACAATGGGTGAAGCTGTGCGTATGTTCCGGTTTAGATAGCGGGATCATCAGAGATATTATTCAGAAGACTAGGAAGTTCACCCGTAGAAGACAGAGGAAGCACCACGATATCTCAGATTATGCTTAAAAATAATAAAAATAAATGCGCACAATTTGTGCAAAAATATAAGGTTCAGTTCCTGTAGTAGTCTATGATGGGTATTCCACTATTTATACATTTAATAACGCACTAGCTTTCACAGTTTCGGTGACACAGCTCACAGACGCAAGCCGAGTTTGGTTCGTTGTAGAGTATTGTCTTGTGCATTTTATGGTGATACCGTGCACAGCCAGAAAGTTTACAAGATGTCTTAGGTCCTGGTTCGCGTCCGTCCGTGCATTGATCATCATGGCCTCGGTCGAGTAGAACTCAATTCATTGTTCTTTCTTCCAGTTTCCTCTTCCATTTGGTCCTCGAAGTCAAAACGAACTTGAATCTCAAGTCTTGCTGTAGGTAGGGATCCCCAGTAAGCTCATATAGCAGTCTTGAGGAGATATATTTACATATTTAGATACTCCCATAACACATACAGGTTTTCGCAAACATCAGGGTGAGAGAGAACAGGTAGCAACTGTACCTTTAATTAAGGCACTACCGAGCAAGCTGGCCACGTAGTTTGAGTCACGTAGGTGTTAGCTGGCATTTTGGAGATGGTGGATTCGAACCCCACTGTCAGAAGCCCTGGTTTTTCCATTTTCACACCAGGCAAATATTAGGAAACTACCTTAAATTAAGGCCACCGTCTCTCCCTTCCTATTCCTAGCCCTGTATTATCCCATCGTTGCTATAAGACCTGTCTGCGTTGGTGCGACGTAAAACCAATATAAGAAAGGAATTAGGCCACATCACAGTATTTATCTTCTGTGAAAATGGATAATGGGAAACCACGGAAAATTATTTTCAGGATTCCCGAGGGTGAAATTCGAACTTACTATTTCTCAAATGCTACCTTATAGTAACACACATCGTATTAAGTAATTCGTTCGTTGCGAGACACACTAGTCTACAGCGAATAATAATAATAATAATAATAATAATAATAATAATAATAATAATAATACCGTCACTTGTTTCACATCTCACTATTACATATTATGCCGAATTTAATGTTTACATTCTTCAAAATACTGTGGGAAGTGGAATTTTACGATTATTTATTTATTTATTTATTTATTTATTTATTTATTTATTTATTTATTTATTTATTTATTTATTTATTTATTTATTTATTTATTTATTTATTTATTTATTTATTTATTAGTGGCGAAGTTAGGACTCATGGTCTTCTCTTTCAATTACAATTAACCACATCATTGTACAGAAAAGCTGCGAAGAATATAAGATATTTTAAAAGACAATAAATTTTAAATTTAAATTCAAAATAAATGCAACATAATAATTATACCAATATATACAAATCATTTGTCAAACTACTAAATGAAATTTAATGAAAATTAAGTTTAAATTAATGTAATGAAAATGAAATAAATTACACACACACATCACACCGTTGGCTTATGTATCTAAGAGGTACTTTCTGTAGGAAGACTTGAAGGGCTCTAATGAATTACTGCTGCGGATATTATTTGGAACAGAGTTCCATAATCTAGTTCCCGTCACCATAAATGAGCGATTGTAAGCAGCTGACCTGCTAACGGGAATGGCAAGTCTAGGTAATAGAGTGTGTATTATGCTGGTGAAAAGAGGAAAGGTATGTAAAGTTTGATGATAGTCACTGGGGAGTTCTCTCAATTAGTAATCCCAACACCAACACGGCTACATGCAGATTTCTGAGTTCTTCAGATTCAAGTAGGGAAATATGCTTGTAATAAGGCGTGACATGTAGTTGCTTAAGTGGGGCCAGTATCCAGTATAGTAGGTTCGAACCCCGCTGTCGGCAGCCCTGAAGATGTTTTTCCGTTGTTTCCCATTTTCACACCAGGCAAATGCCGGGGCTGTACCTTAATTAAGGCCACGGCCCCTTCCTTCCCAATCCTAGCCCTTTCCTGTCCCATCGTCGCCATAAGACCTATCTGTGTCGGTGCGACATAAAGCCAATAGCAAAAAAAAAAAAAAGAAAATGTCCATACATCTGATGCAGGAATTCATGGTCCTTTGTATGTTTCTAATTTGTTCTTTCATTGAATCTATAAATACAGCATGGCAGTAGTAGCATATAGGGAGAACTAATGTTTTACAAGCCAATTTAGGTTTTCACTTATAACTTTCGTATTTTCATACGGAATTTTGGTACCGGATAGAGTGAGTGAATGGATGTCTAACGTCTTTGTCATGTTTATTAATTTCGATTGTCCAACTATAACGGCTTTTGTCTTGGAGGGATTTATTATTATAGAGTTTTCAAAAGCATATCTACATACATAAAATAAGAGTTGTGTCTGTACATTTCTCAGAATTTAAAAAGGATGGTATTTCTGTATCGGTCGTTTCCATAGTAGCAAGGAAATCCACTTTTTAATTTTACGTAATTTCTGTCTGTCTGTCTGTCTGTCTGTCTGTCTGTCTGTCTGTCTGTCTGTATGTATACGCATTACGAGAAAACGGCTGAAGAGAATTTAATGAAAATCGGTATACAAAGTCGGGAAATAAGTCTCTAAAATCTAGGCTGTAAATAATCTTATTTACGATGAGAGAAATGGTAGTTTAGGGCAAGGCCTAAAATTTAATTCTCAAATATTTATGTTATTATTGGTCCTATCTTAATGAAAATCGGTATACAAAGTCGAGAAATGAGTCGCTACAATCTAAACTGAAAATAATCTTATTCATGCTCAAATAAATGGTAGTTTAGGGAAGGTCTAAACTTAAATTCTTAAATGTTTATCTTAATAGTGGCCCTATCTTAATGAAATTCGGTGAGTGGAATGGTAGTTTAGCGGAAGGCCTAAAATTTAATTCTCAAATACAGTATTTGTGTTATTAGTGCTACTATCGAGAAATACTACATTACTAATGTTATACAGTATTAAATTTCCGATCATTCATGTCTTATACATTTTTACCGTACCGGCTATGATAACAGAGATATTCATGAATTTGGATTTTTGTTGCTAAGTCCATGTCAGCGCCAAGTCACGAGAAAATGGGTACACAGAATTTAATGACAATCGTTATATAAAGTCAGGGAATAAGGAACTACAATCTACGCTATAAATAATTTCGTAAGACGCCCTAATCTCACAGAGTCGAAAGAAAACTAAATGCGAAGGCCTACAACACAGAAAGCTCATAACATTGAACAACAATAACATTACATTGACCATTGTTTGTTGTGATGTGCTTTGTGCCTTCTGTTGCCAGTCATGTCCGATAGATGGGATTATTGCTGTATACCGTGTATTTTTATTTATTTGCTTTACGTCGCACCGACAGAGATAGGTATTGTGGTGACGATGGGATAGGAAAGGGCTAGGAGTGGAAAGGAAGCGGCCCTGGCGTTAATTTCGGTACAGTTCCAGCATTTGCCTTGTGTGAAATTGGGAGACCACGGAAGACCATCTTCAGGGCTGTCGACAGTGGACTTCGAACCCACTATCTCCCGAATGCAAACTCACAGCTGCGCGCCCGTAACCACACGGCCAACTCGCCCGGTCGTACCGAGTATAACAGCCTGCCTGAATATTGGTGGGAAGTAGTTAGGGAGTTAGATAACTTTCTTCTTAAGCATGCCATTCCTCTGGTTCATAAATTTTCTGATACTACTGGTACGTAACAAACTGGTTCATTATAGCATTCGAGCTATTCAATTCCTACTCTGAGGCACTGATTGGAATGAGCAGTGTGTAAATTCAACGGAAGAATGGCAGAGGAGTGTTCACGGCTGTCTGCGGCCTGGTCATACCAGCACTGGAACTTTCGACTGTTAGATCGGTATCGTAGTACTGTTTGTTAAAAGTGAGAAAATGTGCAGTTTTTCATTTGATCGAGTATTTTATATGATAACATTCCTTTTAATCCCTACATTCTACTGACGTTTTTGTAATGGCCTAAGTTAACTGACTGTAGTTAGGAAAACCACAAAGGCAGTCTTTCTTATAATCCCGTAGCGAAGCACGGGTACATCAGCAAGTGATGGTATATTTTGTAAGTCAGCATTCATTCGATCAGTTGCTATACGAATATCTACAAGTTTTGTGCGACAATATACTTGGAGGTCATTAGCATATATATGAAAATTACAATACTTCAGTCGAGATGCTGTCATTTATGCACAAAATAAGAACGCAGTAGTCCAAGTACAGAACCTTGGGATACTCCTGTTTATTTCATTGCTCATTGAGAAGTTTTCTTCTTTATAACGACTCGTTGTCTGCGATTTGTGAGGTAAGAGCTAAATAATTGTAAGGCAGTCTGATTTATATGAAGGGATTTTAATTTGGCTAGCAATTTGTCTAGGTTTACAGTGTCAAATGCACTACCAAAATCAAGAAGAGTAAGCAATGTGATCTTCTGTTCACTCATTGCGTATCTAATGTCATCAGTAACATTCAATAGAGCAGTGGTCGTGCTGTGTCCCTTCTTAAAGACTGTCTGTAAAGGATCAAACAAGGAATATGTGTTAAGATAGTCGGTTAGTTGCCGATGCATTATCCGTTCGAAGGGTTTGAAGAGAGATGAAAGTATACACACCGGTCGATAGCCTGGTATGGAAACAGCTGGAGAATTTTTTGGTACCGAATTTATGATTTCATCTTTCCATATCCTTGGATATGTTACAGAATTTATATATGTGAGTAATTATGTTTCTTACCGCACTCAGTTTCTACCAACATAAAATCACACTGTTTGAAACCGTATTCAATGCATGTAAAACAGTTACTTGGATACCTACCAGATAACTGCACTGCATCATGTGGACGAGTTAACACATCTAATGGTTGATTCTGATTCTTGATTATATTGATTCTTTAATAGGTGGTGTAGACTTTTTGAATGACAGGCCGTAAGCTGAGTGGAATGCACTCATCGTAATATTATTAAAATACATTCTACATTGTATACAATAATATATTGCACATTACGCTATTTTTGCTATTTGTTTTAAGTCGCACCGACACAGATGGGTCTTATGGCGACGATGGGGCAAGAAAAGCCTACGAATGGGAAAGAAGTGGCCGTGGCCTTAATTAAGGTACATCCCCAGCATTTGCGTGCTGTGAAAATGGGAAACCACGAAAACCATCTTCAGGGCTGCCGGCAGTGGGGTTCGAACCCACTATCTCCCGGATGCGAGATTACAGCTGCGCGCTCCTAACCGCACGGAGAACTCGCCCGGTATTGCACATTACGAAGGCAGAAGTATTTCACGTATTCTTTCCTCAAGTAATATATGAAACCCCACTTTCGGCCCTTACAATGTACATACGGGTAACTATTACGGTTTTCGGAAATGTTGGGTGCTGGAATTTTGCCCCGTTGAATTCTTTTACGCGCCGATAAATCTACCCATACCAGGCTGCTGTTTCTGAGCATGTTGAAAAACCACCAGACTGAACTAGGATCTAAGACACCAGCGTTATACTCTATTTGCTCCTCTCAGAACGGTAGTCTACAACAAAATGTGTTTAGGCCCTCCGTGTTTAAAAGATCTTGTGTAAATGAAGTTCTATCGTTCCTGTATGTTTATCATCATTAACACAATTATCAGCTTAAAGGAACTGGATATCGTAATTAATCCGATGTATGCGACGTGGAAGGGGAGTGTTTGACATCGTCAGAATAAAACTTGGTACGTAATACTGAACTCATAAAGTGCCGATAAGAAATTTTAATTTACTCTATTTCTCTACTGAGAGTAAGTGGGAAACACATATGGTTTAAAATAATTTAAAAAAAAGGATTTGAAATCAATAGTACAGGGTAATCAGTAAATACTTCAAGACTACTTTCGTAGACTTTGATTTTTCTGCTTATAACGCACACTCTAACACACACAAGTTCCCTCGTTAGATTACATTCTTGTGTATCCCCTTTTATAGTTTGTGTACTGTCTTGCTAATCATATCACCTCACGGTTTTCTCCTTTTCGTCTTTGCAAATTTATCTTTTTTAGCATTATACGCCAGATTAATGAAGGGAGGTAGAGGACAAGTTCAATAGATTATTTACATTTCCAGAGGTAACCTGCTTTAGTAACGAATATATATGTACTTTGAGATGATTTAACGCGGATACATACCTGTAACTGTGGATACTTCGCGACTCTGCGTGCGACCTTATAATAAGAATAAATGGTGCTAAAGAGAACTAATAATTTCTTAACTCGCTAGTAGATAGCAGCCTAATACTGCTCTTCATATTGAGTTAGAATTATTCATCATTTCATACACATCACGACGCGCAGTCGCCTACGGGAGTCAAATCAAAAGACCTGCATCTGGCGAGCCGAACTTGTCATCGGACACTCCCGCCACTAAAAGCCATACGCCATTTCCATTATTTCGGAAAAATAAAGCAGAATATTTAAAAGTCAGGATAATTATATTAACTCACCCTTTTACAAAATAACCTTGGTTTACGGAAAATGGTTGGATTACTTGATTGATTTTAATTTTGATATGTATTCAACAGTAATTCACTTGCCATTCAGACATAACTTTAATAATTAAGGTTGTGACAGTCTGAATATAGCAATTTATTCAGATATATTTTGATAATATGATTCCATATTTCTAGATTCTTTTAACTCCTATTGGTGGTCAGCGTGACAATATCCTCAGCGGTATTGTTTGGCTTCTGCGACCGAGTTCTCTGCGTCTTTTATCAGACAGATCCTCAGTTGATCTCACGGAGCTGAGTGAACCCTGTTCAAGCACTCAGTCCGGAATTAATATACCTGGACTGGCCGGCAATAGAATCTGTGACAGGCACGCTACACCACAGGGTTGACCAATTGCACCACGCAGTCAGGACGTTAATTAGAAATATACTAATGTTCTGAAACCAATTACAAATATAATATTTAATTCATATGGTTGATATTCCTTTTGAAAAGATTTCTATAAATTATATGCACGTCAAGATTATGACCAATAGCCATGAATGAAACAGTACGTAACCAACAAGCCAGCCGAGTGTTCAATATTAACTGTTATGAAGACTTCGAGTTTCATTTGTCATTCTTAGCAAAACATAAGCATATCGAATCTCATTTAATAGATATATGAATCAATCTCCATTATCTTGGTCCTTGGAGGACGCTCGTCGTAATTCGACTAGTCTTGTGTCTGACCTGGTAGAAAGTGTAAGTTATCACTGGCATTCTCCCAGGTAAGCGAGACTTCCGATGTTGTAGTGACAGAACTCAAGGGACAAGAATGTCCCTGTTCTTGTACCTGATTCCAATACCTGATCGATTTCCTTCAGTAAAGCTGCTTTCTCCCTCGCAGTTTGTGGTAAGGAATCTCTACCACAGGAGCTTAAATCTCGCGCAGAAAGAGGAACAGTGTATACTTGCTGTGGTGTTTCCGAGGTAACCTACGTTAGTAACGAATATAGTTGTACTGTCAGATACTTTAACGCCGACCCATACCTTTAACTGCGGATACTTGGTGACTCTGCGTGTGGTCTTATGGCAAGAATAAATGGTGGTAAGCTAGGTGGACTCAGGATATCTTATTCATAAGTTAGAAGTAACAGACATGAAAGCAGCGAGAATGATTGCTGGTACAAACAGGTGGGAACAATGGCAGGAGTGTATTCGGAATGAGGAGATAAAGGCTAATTTATGAATTAACTCGATGGATGAAGCTGTACGCATAAACCGGCTTTGGTGGTGGGGCGAATGGAGGAGTGTAGGTTACCTAGAAGAATAATGGACTCTGTTATGGAGGGTAAGAGAAGTAGAGGTAAACCAAGACGACGATAGTTAGACTCAGTTTCTAAAAATGTAAAGATAAGAGATATAGAACTAAATGAGGCCACAGCACTTGATGCAGATAGAGGATTGTGGCGACGTTCAGTAAATTCAGAGAGGCTTGCAGACCGAACGCTGAAAGGCATAACGGTCTGTAATGATAATGTATGCATGTATGTATGTATGTATGTATGTATGTATGTATGTATTGTAACGGTTCAAATCCCGTTACAAGAGGATATCTGTATTTTTATTATTGTATGATTTTATCTGAATATTATTATTATTATTATTATTATTATTATTATTATTATTATTATTATTATTATTATTATGTCAGTATTATTATTTTATCTGTGATATTATTACTATTATTGTAATTATCAGTCTTATTCAATTCTATTTTGCAATGCCTGTTGCTTGCAAGATTGTACTTAGATGTATGCATATATACGTATGTGTAGATTATCATTAAATACCTGTACAGTGAGAGTTTCGATGTATCAGATGTGGAAGTGACGTTGTTATATTGCTATACCACTGGCGATTCTGCCAAGTCATCGCCACTCCATGGCTACGTCATCGTATTTATTTAGATATGCGCTCAGAGAGTCGGCCGCCCCGGGCTATTTCACCACTGTCTGTAATATTTGCCGCGTTGTGGGAGTATGTCATTGTTATTTCTGGAGATTACGTAGCTGTGTCAACCAACGTCTATAAAAGGTGGGTGCATATTGTAGCGTCAGTCATTACTTAAACGGAAGCAGTACAGTGAAGAAGTCTACTAGATCAAGAGGCCTTAGTTGGTCAGTCAACGAGTGTGAACGAGAGATGGTGAAGACTCAGTGAGCCATTAATCATTGGTCATTGAGAGAGTGAGGCCAAGAGGTTGGTCCGTCACTTAGTGGAAGACACGGACGCAAGGGCTTACCATGGAGTCAGAGAGGGCAACCCTGGACCTGCCAAGAGGTAATACCATATGGACTTACAAAGAAGTCAGATGAAATGGAGAAGAAGCAGTCACAAGGATGTATCACCAAGTTAGGCGTGACATATCTACAGTAAACACCAGATCAATGGATTACGTCGTAATTACACTCAAAGTGTTGAAGGTACAGTCAAGTGAATCAGTGAGGGAAATATTTCGTATAAATTGTTAAATGTCCGGTCAAGAGGAATTCAAATTCATGCCTAATTTCTTTCAGTTGCAATGTCATAATTTCATATTCTCATCCGTTTTATCGCAACAAGACTCACTATTTTTTGATATATTATTTAAAGAATATATATATTGTTCTATCAAACGATTTCATAGTTTCATTTCATTGACAGTAAAATATCTTAACCTCAAAATTAATGGGGAAACCGAACGCCAATCTCCTTTTCCCAGAACTTATATGGTATGTTGTCAAAAGTAAGCTTATTACCCCACACCCTAGAGATAGTCAAGAGTCTCATTCTATTATTGCTGCACTGAGTGGCAGCTGGCGCCCTTCAAATAACGTATGTGTAAGTAAGCAGGTAACTAGTAAGTGTGAGTACAAGGTTCGACGAGTGTGTATTTTATTTAATGAATGTTAATTTTCAGATTTTCCATTTTAAATGCAGATATTTCATATTTTCCATATTAAATTCAGATTTATATGTTTCAAAAGTTTGTCAGACAGTCAGGAAAGTCTCAGTATGTATGTATTAGAACTAATACTGTTCTAACCCGCTAGTACAGTAGTTAGGAGCATAATGCTGCTCTTCATACTGAGTTAGAATTATTTCGGAAAAATAAAGCAGAGGATTTAAAAGTCAGGAGAATTACGTTGTCTCAATAGCGCCCTTCCTTTTACAAAGTAATCCTGATTTACCTGAGTGATTTTAATTTTGGTATGTATTCAATAAATTCCCATTTAGACATAATAATTAAAGTGGTAACCGCATGAATAAAGCAATTTATTTAGATATATTTTGATAATATGATTCCATATTTCTAGAATATTTTAACTCCTATTGGTTTTGAGTGCCTCCGCATTTCGGAATATTGCCTTATAACTGGGTGGTTCAACGTGTCACTAATTTTCCTGAAGTGTATCTCACATATTTATACATTTTTAATTGCCTGTCATACCCTTAAACACAGGAGGTGATGGTACGACCAATGACTATTTTCGTTACGTACAAAGGTCATTAAGGCTCTTGGCCATACAAGACAATTGTTGCTCAGCCAGGTGGCCTGCAGATAATGCAGTGCACGTGGTCAGCGTCACAATATCCTCAGCGGTATTGTTTGGCTTCCGCGACCGAGTTCTATGCCTCTCTTATCAGACAGATCCTCAGTTGATCTCACGGAGCTGAGTGAATCCTGTTCAAGTAGTAAGACGGCGCTCTATTCATAACAATAACCAAGACAACCATTATATTCTATTCATTGCCATGACGAACTCTTCAATGAAAGATGATTGTCAAAATTGAACCTAGAGTTAAAGGAAATGATTTGTTTTAAAATTATTATTATCTAAATTACGGTACCCAAAATCAAGCATCTATCACCGGACGAATTGACCGTGTGGTTAGCGGCGCGAAGCTGTGAGCTTGCATCCGGGAGGAGATAATGGGCTCGATCCCCACTGTCGGCAGCCCTGAAGATGGTTTTCCGTCGTTTCCCATTTTCAAACCAGGCAAATGCTGGGGCTGTACCTTACTTAAGGCCACGAGCGCTTCCTTCCGTCTCCTACGCTTTTACCATTCCAGTGTCGCCGTAATACCTATCCGTGTCGGTAGGACGTAAAGAAAAATAAGAAGTAAAGCATCTACCGGGGAAAGACATACAGGCAATTTACCATCACAATAATTTATTCTGAGATGATTGAAGACAACACTAGAATATGCAAAGATGCTTATCTTTATTATTATAAAATTATGCAACTAAGCAAGGAAAACGAAATAAATATGCATACCTGTTGAATTATGAAGAAGAATCCCACATTAAGATTTATTTTTAAACCGTAGTTTCAGTGTATACAGTGCCACTATTTTTACTTCTTCACATATTTTAAACAACAACTTTTGGCATCCCCTGGATTTTTTCACGCGACTATATGCTATGTATAATTGCCCGTGTGTGAACACTGGTTTGTAGATATAATGTCTGGATTCATGACTAAATGGCTAGCGTGCTGGCCTTTGGACACAGGGGCCCCGGGTTCGATTCTCGGCAGGGTCGGGAATTTTAACCACCATTGGTTTATTTCTCTGGCATGGGGGCTAGGTGTATGTGATGTCTTCATTATCATGTTATCCTCGTAATGACGCGCAGGTCGCCTACGGGAGTCAAATAGAAAAACCTGCACCTGGCGAGCCGAACATGTCCTCGGACACTCCCGGCACTAAAAGTCATACGCCATTTCATTTCATTTGTAGACAGAATTTTCTTTTCTTGAAAGTCTGTTCTTGGACTTTGTTTATTGTCATTGAAAATGCTAGTCTGAATGGGAATTGCATCTTCTCATGGAGAAAGGCATGTTTAGGTCTGTAGAAAATAATTTAATTCTCGACATGAAAACAATGTTTCCATTTATAGTACCTATAATCACTTCCAAATCTATAAACCAGGTACCACCTCGTAAACTCCATTAACTAATCCTAAGCTCAAGATTTTCCTTTTAAAAAGTGTGCTTCATGTCGCACCGACACAGATAGGTCTTATGGCGACGGGACAGGAAAGGGCTAGAAGTGGAAAGGAATCAACTGTGGCACTTATACAGCTCCAGCATTTCCTGGTGTGAAAATGAGAAACCACAGAAAACCATCTTTAGGACTGCCGACGGTTGGACTCCCGAATGCAAGGTCACAGCTACGCGACCCTAACCGCACGGCCAACTCGCTAGGTATACTCTTCACAATTTAGTGTGATCAATGGAATTATATATAGATTGTATATTACATAGTAGATCTTCCTTTTATCTACATTTGGTTAGATGCCAGCTTAAGGGCATATCTTTTAATGGCGTCCTATTTACCTTCATTCCATGAATGAATGATGCGCATGGAGGGCAAATGCCATGACGTCGTCTATTTCGGTGAATTCCGTTTTTTTGTCTACAGGACTGTGATGTAAGGTGGTATTGTAACGAAAAATTGGTTATTGTCCTGGATGGCTCGGTTTTTTCGTATAACAGTGATTATCTACGTAACCTGCAGGTTGCCCGCATCGTCCAGATGGTGAGGGTGGTCCAGGATGACCCAGATGTGGTGAATGACCCATATGGCCCCAGGTAAACCGGATGATCGTACGGTGCGGGTGGTTTGGATAGTGCAGATGGCCCAGTGCCCCGCATGATTCGGATGAGGATGCTTTAAGTGTTTTCTGGATAGTTCGCATAGATTGGGTGGTTGGGGATATACGGATGATCTGGATGGCCCCATTGTCCAGGACTGTTTGTATTGTCGGACTGGTCCTAATGACCCGTATAGCTTGTACGACATGGTTGTTCTGAATAGTTCGTATGATACATATAGTCTGAATGACCTCGGAAAGCCCGGATTTGATTCTCAGCCATTCTCGGTGGGACAGGAAAGGCCTGGAAGTAGGAAGGAATCGACTCTGGCACTGATACAGCTCCAGCATTTGCCTGGTGTGAAAATGGGAAACCACGGGATGCACCGATCATAAAGCATCACGACTGGCAAGATAATTGTGTTATAGTTCTACTCTTAGTCTACACAGAAGTGGGTTACGTACATCCTGGAGGTGAACGCCACTTCCTCTCCAATTCCTACTCCATTGAATGACCAGTTCAATTTTAAGCGCACAAGGTATCAAGCATACGTCACGCAAACTGCACAGCTGTTGTCCATGAGACTCCTAGTTCTTTTCATGCAGCACTAAACAATCTCTGCTTAACTACCCATAGAGTTGACTAGAAATTAACCAAATGCTCTTCTGCACCAACTGGAGTTTAAGAGATTCTTGGTCTTCCAGGCAACATTCTCCATCAGTAGAGCATAGAAAAATTACGAACGGGATCTTCTCGTCTTTGGCATGTTTGCTGAATACCACATCTAGAGCTTGCAATAGCTTGCAACACTGATCAAGTGTGCTGCAGCAGTTAATGTGTAATTCTTTATGGATACATCACTGGTAGTGATATCACTTGCCTTATGCCGACCTATTATCAAACTCACAAAAACTGTTCCAAACTTACGCTGGGAAGAAAATCTCTTGACAGCATATTTTACATTAATTTTCATTGCGAAATCCTTTAAATATCCCGTGTATTATTATGTAACAGCCCGTTTACACTAGTTCTAGTCCTGAACACTATTTCAAAACAGTCGTGTAACTTCAGCAGGTGATTTTTTATCCCATTCTCTATCTCATCATTGAAAGGAGGAGGGAAGCAGCCAGATATTGCTCTCCACTCGTTGGTGAGTGAAGCATGCCGGCAACCTCGCCGTGCAATTCCCACGTCACTGGCTGTGATCGAAATAGCTTTCCATTTGGAAACTACTGTAGGGCAGGCGAGTCTGAGGTGCTAGCAAATCGTCCCCGCCTCAATTACTTGATCCATGATGTTAGCTAGACTCTAGGTTAGAGACTTTAATAGCTGTCAGTGATCTGGACATCTTGTTTTGTGATTTTCGTCGAGTATATGTAGTGAATAATTGATAATGACAAAGGAGACATTAAGACTGACACGACTAGAAGTACTTTATGCATTTAATTATTTGTCGAGAAAATACAGGGTTGCTAGTGATATGTAAAAGAGTTAAGGGAAGTGAGATATAATGACTTTCGCACCATTTACAGTAGTAAGGACAACGGAGCACAGTGACCTACTTTCAAGCTGCCCTACCCGGTCGAGCTGGCACTCTGTGACCTTTTTGTATCCAACTAACTTTAAGGGCCACAACATTTATGACAAAGTACGTGATGTTTCTCCCAAAGAGCCGGAACTTTAAGATAAAGTTAGCACCAAAGTTCTTTCTTCGCAGAACTCTGGCTTATGCCGAGGTTCATACCTCGATGCTAGAAGTATACATTTTGATTCAAAAGTCACAGTAGGCTATGTTGGGAAGTTATTCAAGCCTGAGAAACGTTGAAGTGTTGCTTAGCGGACTGCCAGTCATACTGCAGGGATAGAAACAAATCTAAAAAATAAAAAGGGCGGTGTTGTCTTAAAGACAGAGTTTCATGCTATAACTCCGCGCCGTCGTACTCCGAGATCTGGAAAGGACAATACTACTGTTTTCGTTGAATGTGCCCCACGACGTCTAGTTCATAAACTCAATATTACCTGCTAATGGGACATAATTTTCATAATCGAGCAATTTGGCCTTGTGGTTTGGGACAAGTAGCTCTTGGTTTCGAATCCCACTGTTAGAAGTCCTGAAGATGGTTTTCTGTAATTTCCTATTTTCACACCAGGTAAAGGCCTTGGCCGCTACTTTCCCAATCATATCTCTTTCCCATTCTTGCGTCCACGAAAATCTTCGATGTGCTAGTGTGACGTTAAACTACCAGACACCACAACTTATTTTCTTAATACGAGAACAAGGGGTTTCGATTCCCACCTCGGCCATCCTCGAAGTGGTTTTCCGTGGTTTTCCACTTCTCCTCCAGGAAAATGCCGGGATGCTATCCAACTTAACGTCTGGCTCCATGGATAAATGGTTAGCGTGCTGGCTTTTGGTCACAGCCCCCGTGCCATTGGAATTAACCAATTACGGTTAAAATCCCCGACCCGGCCGGGAATCGAACCCGGGACCGTCTGAACCGAAGGCCAGTACGCTGACCGTTCAGCCAACGGGGACTCTCTACTAAAAAAAATAAAAAAAAACCTTACACGCCAAAATCAGGAAAAAAACAACATTTGATCAAGGTAGGTTGATTAGGATAGTTCAAAGAGGGGATTGGGTGACCCAAGTAGGCCTACGTGGTGGTGGTGGTGGTGGTGGTGGTGGTTACAGTTTTAAGAGGAAATACCGTAATAACACTAATCAGAAGGAAAATGGAAGGGCTCCGATATTTCGAAGAATAGAGATATTGGCTAAAGAATAGGAAAGGCTTCGAATGGCATGAAAGCAAAGGTCTCCCTAGACCTCGCAAATCTAACACCACTGGGTCAGAAAAGAACAAAAGTTGACCAACGGAGGTCGGAGGTCCGATAAGAAAGATGAAAGCAAGGAGACTGATATAATAAGTGGAAGCAGTGCCAGACTCAACTAGGGGAACCGTGCTCGCCTGGTCACGCTCCATGTTAAGAGCACCTGATCGACCCTTTAGTCGCCTCCTACGACAGGCGGGCCATATCGTGGAAGTATTCTACCATCCATACCACAGGAGGAAGTAAGAGTGACTCGGCTAAGACCGCGTGTCGCTACATCCAAAATTCTTGGAAACATCTGCCCTCTGGATAATAGGAGTCCCCCGGGTTTTTAAATAGTTAACTATACCAGTAACCGAGCTCGATAGCTGCAGTCGCTTAAGTGCGGCCAGTATCCAGTATTCGGGAGATAGTAGGTTCGAACCCCACTGTCGGCAGCCCTGAAAATGGTTTTCTGTGGTTTCCCATTTTCACACCAGGCAAATGCTGGGGCTGTTCCTTAATTAAGGCCACGGCCGCTTCCTTCCCACTCCTAGACCTTCCCTATCCGATCGTCGCCATAAGACCTATCTGTGTCGGTGCGACGTAAAGCAACTAGCAAAAAAAAAAAAAAAAAAAAAAAAAACTATACCAGTACTCCCATGGAATGAGTACAGGCATTCCGACGACAAGCCATATACAGAATAGCAACATCTGACTTGAATATTTAATATTTTCTGGTTAATATAAGATACAAGTTATTGCGGTATGCTTGAATTCACAACTGTTGTTGTATATACTTGTACATATTAGTTTTCGCAAAGTTAGCGAAGATTTTAAAATCCAGCATAAAGTTAGTGAAGGCTATGCACAGCGAAGTAGACTGTGGTGAAAAAAGCAGGTTGAACGCTGGACAATGGGCTGATTTAATATAAATTTACGAGGCTAGCAGAGTATCTGGTGAAGACTCACTGAACCGTAATTAGCATATGTCGTGTTGTATGCGGTAGGTGTGCTGAATGGCCATGTTTTAGCGGGGGAGTGGCCCACAGAGCTGTCCGTATTGATCCGCAGACCACGCACAGTCCTGGACCACAATATTTAAAAGTGATGAGACAATGAGACACCTCACAGAAATAACTGAAGAGGAGTCTATTCAACTCCCATGGAATACATATCTTATTTGTAGCATAACGCCTGGTAGTTCTGTGAACTGAAGTAAAGTCAAGGCCATTTCGCACTGTTACAACTTAGCGACGTTGTAGTTGTATTATAATGACTTTTTGACAATGTTCACTAAAAGATAACTGCAGCCTATACTAATTATTGTCTCCAAGAATTCCTGTTTTAAATAAAGTATGTATCTGGCGAACACTCACTGTAACGTAGTTAGCAAAACTCGTGTTTTATGCACTAGTTCCTAATATGACGTTAAATTGTGTCAAATCGAATGACCATTGATAAATGTTGATCCCTCTACGAAGTGCCAACAGCCCCTTCGGAAGGTGGATGAGTTTTACGCAGGTCCAGGGCAATCTCATTCCCTTGGGATGAGAAATCGCCCCTAACGGCAGATAATTTTTTGTTTGTTTACAATTTGCTTAACGTCGCACCAACATAGATAGGTGTTATGGCGACGATGGGATACTAAGCACCTAGGAGTGGGAAGCAAGTGGCCGTGGCCTTAATTAAGGTGAAATGAAATGGTGTATGGCTTTTAGTGCCGGGAGTGTCCGAGGACAAGTTCGGCTCGCCAGGTGCAGGTCCTTTGATTTGACTCCCGTAGGAGACCTGCGCGTCGTGATGAGGATGAAATGATGATGAAGACGACTCATACACCTAGCCCCCGTGCCAGCGAAATTAACCAATTAAGTTCAAAATTCCCGACCCTGCCGGGAATCGAGCCCGGGACCCCTGTGACCAAACGCCAGCACGCTAACCATTTAGCCATGGAGCCGGACCTTAATTAAGGTACAGCCTCAGCATTTGCCTGGTGTGAAAATCGGAAACAACTGTAAACCATCTTCAGGGCTGCCGACAGTGGGGTTCGAACCCACTGTTTCCCGGATGCTAGCTCACAGCCCCGCGCCCTTAACCGCACCGCCGGTAGGTAAACCTTTATTTTGATAGTTGATTTACGTCGCACCGACACAGATAGTCTTATGGCGACGATGGGATAGGAAAGGCCTAGAGTTGGACGGAAGCGGCCACGGCCAGCCTTTGCCTGGTGTGAAAATGGAAAACTACAGTAGGTAAACTAATCTTAGGGTCGACGCCATAGGATTCGGAAGGCAGGAGGAAACCACCGCATTCAGGATTTTCTGGATTTTTCAAGAACCAGCAGTTCAGCATCGTAAAGAGCAAATCTTACGTGGAGATGAGAAGAGATCAGGTCTGTTGGAAACTGCTGCCAACCAAACTCAGGGTTGAGAATTTCAGAAAAAGAAAAGGAGGAACGAGGTAAATTTATGAGCCTTTCTTTAAGGGAAGGGTGTAATTTGTCCCCTGAACTTTTTTAAATATGTTCTTGAATGGCCTTATGAGGAAGTTGAAGCAGAGGCCTGATCCTGGAGTAAACATTAATGACATACTAAATGTTGATGTACTACGCTGAAAATGGTTTTAAAAATTATATAAGGCTAGAGGACCCGTCTAGGTCACATGACGTGTTTTGATATGAAATTGCTCCCTGCGCTGCCGGTGTACTTTTTGAATGTCTACTTTTAAGATTCGTATTAGACTACCACTTAATTATGTGTCGGGTGGAATTTTGAGGATGTATTTATTCTGACGTTGATTGATATTTTAGAAACTGTTTTGTAGTTTTAGTTATTCTTGTGTGGTTAATAAAAGTTATACTTTTCAGATTAATTTGCTTCGCGTGGAATTTTGTCTGAGAAGATGTTGATCCTTCAAATAAATATTAACAATAACTGATAACTGCGTACAGGGGCTGCCTGGCCGAGACGGTAAAGGCGTGCTCGGTTCGCCCGTAAGGACGTGGGTTCGAATCCCCGTCAGGAAGTCGTAAAATTTAAGAAACGAGATTTCCACTTCCTGATGTGCATATGGCCCTGAGGTTCACTCAGCCTACACCAAAATTGAGTACCAGGTTAATTCCTGGGGGCAAAGGCGGCCGGGTGTAGAGCTAACCACTCTACCCCATCACGTTTGTTTGAGAGCTATACATGAACATACTTTCCATCCATAATCTCGGTAATTTTGGAGTTTTCTTTTTCACCCCTCTTCAACCCCCACCCCGGCTAGTTCAACCTACGTGAATATAACTGAGGAGCTATCTGATGGTGGAAGAGCGGCCAAGAATAATCATTTTCTGTGTATTTATTCCACCACTTACATAAATATTATAATTTTAAAATTTCCACCCAGGAAACAAAATTTCTCTCACATTAAAGTATATTGTCCGTTTAAAGATTGTAATCGAAGACACATTCTCACAAGTCAAACAGTTTAATTACCTTGGTAGTGAAACAAATGTTGTTGGGGAACCAGACTTAGAAATGCAATTGAATATACTCCAGGCAATCTGTGGCACTATGAAAACATGTTCAAAACGCTTGACTTGAATAAAATTCTATAAAGTTGCATCTAAACATCTCAAGGGCTCAAGGCTCTCTCTTTGACTTAACCACGACATTAAAATTATAGTTGTGTAACAGAAGTAGTAAAAAATTACAAGCAGTCACGGAAAAAATTAAATAATGTTCATGAAATAGGAAGAAGTACAGTAAAACACATGACTAGCAAATATAGCTACTGTATGGAATGACTGAGAGACATAGTTAAAGAGGAGCCAAATCGTGTATCGTGGTTGGAGGAGAGGTAATTAAAGTTTGATGAAAGATAATTCGATATATCTGAGTTTAGAACTCCATGCATACAGGACATGTGGAGACTGCGACGCTCGTGTACACGGAGACATGCCAATGAGGTGAAATGTGAGAATCATATCGCAGCTTACATGTGCTGTAAATTTAATAGAGTAAGTAGAACTAGGATAATTTTAAAACAAGACAGGATGAAAACAGAATTGAAGCAACAGAAACTAAGTTATTGAGAGATGTCTAAGGTTTCTCACTCCTAGACAGGATCCGAAATGAGAACATTCTCCCAAAGTAACTAAGTGGTAGAAAATGGGGAAACTATTGTGTTAACTTGGGTTTTACAGGCCGACAGCACGTTATAAATTTTAGATACATTTTGGATGGGTAATCAATTTAATCAGCTGATCCTAGGATCTAGGGGTAACGCACCTATACCTGGAGGCCCCGGGTTAGGTTCTTGACCAGATCAAGGATTTTTATCTGGATCTGTCGGCTAGTTCGAGGTCCACTCAACCTACGTGAATATAACTGAGGAGCTATCTGACGGTGGAACAGCGGCCAAGAATAACTCATTGCGATTTATGTCAAGCAGTGAGCTTGTCCAAGAATTTTAGCTAACTTGACGAAAACCTAGGAAGTTCAAACCTCGTTTACGTATTCCCTCTAGATTGTATTAGTACTCAAAAATCATGAAACTTCAGAAAATTTGACTGACATTCTTTGAATAATAAGAAAACATCGAGTAGGCCTATATCTGTGTCTGCTATTTCTAGCTCGCTCTACTTGTCCTACTCTCTTACCTATTTGCTGAAACTACAGCTAGTAAGAATGCTGTTCCTATGAGGCGGCCCTGGTTTTGGTTGAAGCAAGAAGCTTGGTGCCTTGCCTTATTGACATCGATAGAGTTCGTGGTTAAATACATACAGAACTGAAGACGACGCTTTATGGTCTTTATTCTCTTAGCTACATTATTATTATTATTATTATTATTATTATTATTATTATTATTATTATTATTATTTATATTATTATTATTATTACAATTTGCTTTACGTCGCACCGACATAGATAGGTCTTACGATGGGATAGTAAAGGGCTAGGAGTAAGAAGGAAGCGACTGTGGCCTTATTTAATGTACAGTCTAAGCATTTGCCTGGTGTGAAAATAGAAAACCACGGAAAACCATCTTCAGGGTTGCCCACAGTGGATTCTAACCCACTATCTTCCGAATGAAAGCTGATAGTTACATGACCCAAACCGCGCGGCCCCTTGTTTGGTTTATTATTATTATTATTATTATTATTATTATTATTATTATTATTATTATTATCACTACCAAATATCAGAAAACAATCGACATATTTCTACACACTCGCAGTCCACATGCAACTTATCAAACAATTTTGTAGATTTTTTCTTTTTGCTGGTGGTTTTAAATTCGCACTGACACATCGAACGTTTTCGGCGACGCAAGGAATGGAAAGGGATAGTATTCATAAGGTAGTTGCCGTGGCCTTAATCACGATACAGCACCCAGCATTTTCTTGGTGTGAAAGTGAGAAACCACGGAGAAGCATATTCAGGGCTGCCGATGATGGGATTCGAACCCACCATCTCTCGAATGCAAGCTCACAGCTACGCGACCCTATCCGCACAACAACTAGCTCGATCAATTCTGTATTTTGATGTGAAGCTTGATATTGTGATTATAGCCACAGCACCTTCCGTTTTACATTAAATTTGAATCCCAGGTAAGTGAACGTTTTCATGTCAAAAATTGGCCGTTTGCTAGAACCGCGCCCTTCTTTATGAGAAGCCAGTAACTATGCCTTCCCAAATGCCAAATAGAAACCTAGCTCAGTCAACGTTGACTGCCTTCATAACATCAACGTGAAGATCCTCTTCAGAGATACAGTACACAACAACCGTTCCTTTCAAACATACAGTAGTTGATGCTCTGAGAATCCCTGGGGAGAAAAAAAAATAATTAAAAATCACGTGCTTGTTTTCGTAATAAGTTTAGTTTACTGCTCTGTTGCATCGCCGTTTTCCTTAATAAGAACTGGCACTTTACACCCACCTGTGCATCTGGGCGAACCAGCTCGTTAAAGGAAACTAACATTGTGAGTGCAAGCAGGTGAGCCACGTACAGAATGCAAATGGAGTTGAAGGTGAACTCAGCAGAGCACTCCTGACTACTTTTATTCTTATCACTAATCTGCATATATTTAATTGCGGCATTTAAATCTCCAAGGATTTCCTCGGTCTTTTTAATATTTCTTCAGTACTTATTCACGTACTTCAGTACTAGTGCCAATATTGCAGTAAGCAATAATTCACATGGAGAGTAAAAATCCTGTGACAATAATCATGGAAAATAAAATAAAAATTATATAAAAAATAACAAGGAAAGAAATACGAGTAATAAATATGCTCGTGTACCAGTACCTGATTATTCTAGCGAAATTTTCAGATTGTTATCTGTTTCAGATTAAGAACGAACATCCAATGAGCTTGTGGTTTTGGTATCTACTTGCACGTCTTCTTTCAAAGGAAAAATTGCCACATATATTTTAACCAAATTTCATACTTTGTACTAATTCGGAAATTACCCAATAGTTATTTATTGATGGATATAGCATTTTTTGCATTTCTGTCTCTTGGCACATTCCAATGTTAAGTTAGGCCTATAATCCATCGAAGTCTCACTCTCATGTTAGGATGGTTGCCTAGTTGAACTTCCTCTTAAAACAATAATCAATCAGTCTCATGTTGTGAAAAAATGTTATTGGCTTTACGTCCCACTATCTACTTTTACGGTTTCCGGAGACGCCGAGGTGCCCGAACAAAGTCCCTCAGGAGTATTTTTACAGGCCAGTAAGTCTAGCAATACGAGGCTGACGTATTTGAGCACTTTCAAATACAGCCGGAATGAGCCAGAATCAAACCTGCCAAATTGGGGTTGGAAGGCCAGCGCCTCAACCCTCTGAGCCACGCAGTGCGGCAGTCTCATGTTGTGAAACTACAGAAGATGCTGTGGTATGGGTCGGTGCTGAGTAGTGGCATTAAAAGTACAAATAATCCGTCTGGATGTTACTACTCCTAGAGCTGATCGTGCTACAAAAGCACTTTCTGGTTCGTTAAGGAAAGCGATGGCAGACTACCTCACTTCTCATTATTCCTGCTACGCATCTTTATAGCACTGCCATCGGAATTTACGATTTGCCTATAACCATATAGGCCCTAATCTTTAGTGATGCTTTTCGAAGATCCAGTCAGCCTCTGGGATGAGGACAGACAGACAGACAGACAGACAGACAGACAGACAGACAGACAGACAGACAGACAGACAGACAGACAGACAGACAGACAGACAGACAGACAGACAGACAGACAGACAGACAGACAGACAGACAGACAGATTTTCGGCAATAATAATTGTTACCGTGGTTTGGTGGATTAGCAGAGGTGAAATAAGGTGCGGGGGTGAACAGGTCTCAAAATACGAAATTAAAGTTAAGATAAAATTTAACAAGGTTATATTTTCTTTGCAAAATCAAGAAATAACAAATAGAACAGGTACTCAGTAGCCGAAACACAAATCGATAATGTACAATTACAGAGTTACAGAATTTGGGCTCCGAGAGCCAGACACACAATTCTTGAGCTATAAGCCCAACCTTACGATATACAGAATTCAACAAAGGGGCAGAAGACCCCTATCATGCCCAGGAGCACTTGCTCCCAATTACACAGTAAAGCCTCCTCGAGGCGTGCAGAAAACAAAATTTTAGAAAGAGCAACCCGCTCTTAAGTTCAAGCCTATCAAAGGCCACACCAAACTCCACTTTCAAGTCGACCTCCAACCACAAATAACACAGGGGTAAAAATACCCAACCTACTAAGGCCTATTCAGTAAAGAAACAGGTCAATTACATGGCCTCTAAAATACCAACTTGAGAGGAGGCGTTCTTGCACTCCTAATACACTTTATATAAGACCTACTTGGCACTAGGCCGTTACTGCAAGGGCTAATCCTATACTAAAGAGGTGACTTATAGAAGGAGACAATTTACATTAGCCTATGTTAAGGAAGAAACGGTTGTGAAAATAAGTTCACCTCAATGCAATATGAGTGGGAGCTCGAGAGGGTTAAGCACTCTCTATCCCAATATGTGGTTTAAAAGAATTGATACTAAGTGTCTTTACATTTTAGGGGAAAAGTTACATGGTAGAAAGGCTTCGGACCTGCCCCGAGAGTTAAACTGCTGAGCTAGCAAGAAAAGAAGTTATTAAACGGCCATTACCTGGTGGCTGAACTGCTGCCCGAAGAAAGAGGCGCTTCCCGCCCCCTGCTACGTACTTTACACACTGATAGATGTTACTGAAGTGGCGCGGAGACCCGAAAATCAGCAGTTTATATACCCTCGTGGAAAGTTCGAGGCGTTTCAGGAATGAGAACACCCTCCAACAAGAATTTTATTGGCTAACAACGAAAACCCCTACACTAGATGAAGAAGAAACACATTATTGGTGGAAAATTAATTACAGAAATTTCTTATTGGTCAAATTCAAAACTGGCGGAAAGGAAGGGTTAATATTGCCAACTTAAACAATAACCGAAAGAAATTTAACAAAGAACAAACTTATGAATTCAAAATTTCTCCAAAAACACAGTTCTTTCACTTCGCACTAGGGTGCACAATTGTAGTCCTTCAGTAGTGCCATCTGGAAGGGAATGTCCACACTTCTTACTACAGGCAAAACAAAAATACATCGAAAACGACCCAGTTCAGAAACTTCAAAATTTACAAGTAGTGACATCTTCTGAGAAACTTGAAAATTAACACAGTAGATAAAGTTCAGACTTCCTCCAGTAGAGGAGTTTCAACTGGCGCAAAGTTTGAATTAGCGGCGTGGGGGTGTACCACCCGGTACAACGACAATAATAATAATAATAATAATAATAATAATAATAATAATAATAATAATAATACCTATAATAAAAATGTCTTTCGTAATACTAACGATAAGATGAAGCACTACCGGACAGTCATCCGCCCTGAAGCCTTATGTGCTTCAGAATGTTTAACACTCAACACGAAGAGCCTTATGGAAAAACTTGAAATCCGGGAAAGAAAGATAATGAGGAAGATACCGGGGCCAGTCAAGGAAGGTGACAGTTATAGAAGACGGCCTAACCAAGAGCTCTACAAGTGCTGTGAAAGAATAACGAATGTAGCAAGGAAGAGACGCCTAGCATTCTATGGGCACATCTATAGGATGCATCCGACCAGGTTGACCAACCGGATTCTCAGCTACTGGCAAAATAGGAAGACCAAGTCACCATGGTTGATGGAAGTGGATAAAGATCTACAGGAACTGGGAATAACAGAAGGAAACTTTAAGGATCGGACCACACTCAGGAAGATACTTAAACATAAGGGGAAGACTGGCGCCCTTTGGACAAAGGAGAGGAAGGAGCAACACAGCCTGAGGATGCGCAACTACTGGGCAAACATCAAAGCCCATTCCAAAATGTAATAGTTGAATGTCGTGGTCCTTAGCTGGCCTATACGAAACAACAACAATAATAATAATAATAATAATAATAATAATAATAATAATAATAATAATAATAATAATAATAATAATAATAATAATACTTCTTTTGCGTCCCACTAACTAATTTTGACGATTTTCAGAGTCGTCGAAGTACCGCAACTTTGTGCCGCAGGAGTTCTTTTATGCGCCAGTAAATCTACCGACATGAGGCGTATGTATTTGAGCAACGTCAAATGCCACCGGACTGAGCCAAGATGGAACCTGCCAAGTTGGGATCCGAAGGCCAGCGCCTCAGCCGTCTGAGACGCTCAGCCTGGCGGTAAATATTTATAAACGTTTGGCCGTCTTAAGGTATAAATTATGCTATACTATTCTAGACACATACATGCAAATACCTCTAGTTTAAACTGTGCAATTTCAATTCCAGTTTAATCTAGGACAACTCATCCCAAGCGGCGCACCTCATCAAGGAACAGCCTAGTTTCAGGAGTCACTTAACCTCAAGCATTACTAGTAATTAAATTTCTGTCGCAGCGTGTTCGCCCTGGGCTTTAAGATATTACGTGGCACCACCATGTTTTAATTATCTGACGGTGTACATCAAACAGAACTACTTTCTTTACGTCATAATATCCCTCCATGATGTAATTGAGGAAAACACTAGACTGATGTATTGCTCGTTATCAGGTACTAGATCTCACCCTGGTATTTTCCATTACAGTGGGATGCTTTCTGTTGACACTGAACTCAAGAGGTCATGACTAACCTGGCATTTGTATAGGTTGATTGAAAATATCCTTTTTATTCAAACGAGTAAATACATTTGTAATAATCGTGGTCGCCACGACATTTACATAATTTGATTGCCCACCCGAATTAATTGTATATATATGTATCATATGTAATTTTATTCATTATTAACGTCCATCATCATCATTTATGTAATTGTACGTAAGAACGAGATATAATTTTTAATTGTAATATATTAGAATATTCCGTGGTAATGTCAAAACAGGTCTTGCGCTAACAGGCTACTTGGTGTTTCGCAATAGTCCAGGAAGGTTAATTTTGGATGGTTTTTGGAAACGTACGCAACAGCAAGAGGAAGCTACCTAATTGCGTTGTTGCGACGCTAAATTACCCCATATCACGTGCTCCTATCAGGGGGCTTTTTCTGTCAAGGACAGACACTTCATCTATATATCGAGAGGGTAGTGACGTATATCGGCTCTCATTGGAACGAGATGTCATGTGACACCAAGGGAGGAAGTGGGAATCGGAAGAGGATTTATATAGATCTACACGGCGTGGTGAAGTTCATTCGGGATTCTTCATTCTGTATTCTGCATTCTGCATCCAGCTTTCTTGAGTCTCCATTCTCAGGTAGTCCACGGGCTTGTTAGAGTCACTCTGCTTTCTGAGTGCATCGCTTACGATGTGCTTATACTCAACATTTCTTATCGGCTCTGTGAGACTTACTCAGATTATTTAGAAAGACAAGTTCAAATAATATAGAAGGACTGGATGTTTTCCGTTCTCTCTATTCAAGTAATTCCGATGTGGAATTTCACATTGTAAGGCTGGTACTTTGGTTTTGGTACTCAGCAAAATAGGGAGTGATAGATTCAGGGTGGAATCCATTCCATGAAGCAGATGACGAGGATGATGTTGTCGGAAGAGGGACGACAACGATCAACCACGAAAGCAGACTACGAGAAGATCAACTCCGGTGAGCATTAGTAATCCCTGTTAACGCAAGTCCGCGCGTGTAGTAATGAATTGTAATGTTAGTCAGTAATTTTTAATTTTGGTAAAAACTCGGTTTTACGTAATTTCATCTTTTTCTAAATAAAACTTTTTTCTTTTTACGTCGTTAAATAATTGACTTTTTAATAGGTTCCCTATGTTTTCCCACATGGTATTTAATGGTTAGTATCCCTATACCTCACGACCGAGATAGTCACATTAAATTATGTTTAGTACTTTTTATATCTAAATTCGGTTTCAAATTACATTTAATTTCGAAGCCTGGCGTCCAGCGTGCAATTGTTTTTAATTATCTATATCGGGTGTTTGATCCGTTACACATTTTAAAACATCATGGATAAAGTTAATGAATGTAGGTTTCCGTGGTGGCTCAGTGTATTAAAATAACTATGATTAACTGCATTAAATCCACTTACTTATTTCTAAAATAGCAGACACTTTTCGCAAACCATTCTTTCAAATAAATTTCATTTCCCGCTTGTTTCAAATTTGTTATATTATGTACAGTAGCTCTTAAGTAAGCTTTATATTGTTGCAGTTTATGAAACAAAGTTTAAAATGTGGGACCCAGTAATTTCTTGACGGTGGCGCCGCAATATGCTCACTGTTTGACCAATTTGTAGTTGGTTAAGTATTGTTTCAGTCTCTGCATGTTCCTTCTGTAGTTCGGTAAAGAAGTAATAAAGGGCTGGATGATGACGTCCCAGAACAGCTTGTAGGCGATTATACTGCCCCTCGGAAAGGTTGTAAGTCCTTGAAAGTTGTTGAAGTACTGCAGCATATTGGTTCGATTGTTTTAGTGGATATTCAGGATGAATTGCTTGTTCATGTCTCCTTGTTATTCTTCTATGAATGTGAATATTTTCAAAACATCCACCAATTGGAAGGAATTCTGTGGATCGCCATCAATAAAATGTGCTGAACAACTTTCGGTTGTGGCACAAACACTAATTCACACATCATGTTTCCAACTGTTTTATTGACTATCAGCTGAGATGCCCATCATTGATGAGAAGGCATACATTTCCACGCAAAATAGTCGAAATACACTGACCGAGCAAATGCCATGGGATAGCGGAGCACTGATGCGCAGGTGTGTTGTCTGCGCACCACATGCCACCTGTGCCAGCGGAAGTTGTATAGGAGACCTTGTGAGCAGTGGCTGTGCATGTGATAGGTATAACATGGAACGTCACCGTGAGCTGACACCGTTCGAACGGGGTATGGTGGTCGGTGCCCGACGGATGGGAAGTGCGATTTCGGAAGTGGTGCGGGAATTCGGCTTCACACGATCAACTCTGCCCAGGGTGTATCATGAATGGTTGAATGCGGGTGGCACCGTCCACAATAGACGAACGACCGGCCGTCCAGTTACCCTCGATGACTGTGACCGGTGACATCTGAGACGGATTGTCAAAAGTGACAGACGAGCAACCGTGCAACAAATCACGGCTCAATTCAACACAGGCCGTGCTAGACAGGTCTCCCAATGGACAATCCGTAGGAACATGGGTTCTACGGAGTATGGGAGCCGGCGCCGCACACGGGTGCCACTGTTAACCCAACGTCATCGGGCACAACGACGCGTATTTGTCGCCAGTCACCAGGGATGGACACTGGAACAATGGCATAACGTGATATGGTCGGACAAATCATGATTTCAATTGCACCATGCCGATGGGAGGCACCGTGTATGGCACAGACCACATGAAGCGACGGATCCCGCCTGCCTCGAAGGTGTGGTCCAGGCCACTGGTGTCTCTGTTATGGTCTGGGGTGCATTTTCCTGGTATAGAATGGGCCCCCTAGTTGTTCTGGAAGAGACTTTGAGTGGTACGCGGTATATTGAGCTGCTCGGAGACCATCTCCACCCATTTTTGGCCTTCGAGCGCCCAGACGGTTTTGCGGTGTTTCAAGGTGATAACGCGCCTTCACATCGTCCCACGTCGCCCGGGAATGGTTCCAGGAACATGCAGCGGAGGTCCGACGACTGCCATGGCCACCCAGGAGCCCCGATATGAACCCTATCGAGCATATCTGGGATGTCCTGGAACGCAGGCTCCGTGCCATGGATCCTGCACCCACGAACAGACCAGCATTGGTGGCCGCTCTGCAAACGATTTGGTGTCAGCTGCGTCCAGAGGACTAGCAGGGACTTGTCGACTCATTTCCACGGCGTCTCACTGCAGTTCGCAGGGCCAGAGGAGGCCCCACACGCTATTAGGTGACTATCCCATGACATTTGCTAAGTCAGTGTAGACAATCTTATATTCAGAACATCTCATATAGATGCTGAAGTGGGGAAACATTAGTGTCATTGAGGACCCCATGATGATGGACTACTAACGCCAGTCAGTCGCCCCCATGAGTGTTTAGTTATAGTCACTATAAGACCTATCTGTGTCGGTGCGTCCACGCACTACAGTATGTAATAACCCTGGATATCTCGGTGTCATTACCTTTTTGGTCCGACTCGTTGGCTGAACGGTCAGCGTACTGGCCTTCGGTTCAGAGGGTCCCGGGTTCGATTCCCGGCCGGGTCGTGGATTTTAACCTTAATTGGTTAATTCCAATGGCACGGGGGCTGGGTGTATGTGTTGTCTTCATCATCATTTCATCCTCATCACGACGCGCAGGTCACCTACGGGTGTCAAATAGAAAGACCTGCACCTGGCGAGCCGAACCCGTCCTGGGATATCCCGGCAGTAAAAGCCATACGACATTTCATTTCATTTCATTACCTTTTTGTAACCATTCAACGCTAATGACCTTATCAATGTCGGCAGTTAGTATCTTAACCTTGGGCCATAACAGTACAGGCAAACCTCGCATCTGCCACTCGACGCAGGACATAAATAGTCATCTTTACCTCCTTCACATGCGGGCAGCCGGTGATTTGGAATGTACAATTACAGGATCTCACAGCATCAAGGAAATGTTCAAAGTTGGTTCGTGTCCATTTTCGTAAAGAAATTCAGATTCTGCTGGATGAATTTTGGGATCCAATTAATTTTGCCAAAGGAATAGGAAATTCCTTCTAATTCGTGCTTCCATTTTTGATCTATTTTGGCGTGCTGAATGTAATCGATGAGAAGGTTGTATATAAATGAACTTCGTTGCTTTTCGCTTCATGAAATCATAGTAAGACATCTGTAGTAAGAGCTTGTCCAAATATTTGATCTTTGTTTAGTGCATCCATGAGAGCTTTTAATAAAGATATAATCACGATGTATAACGAAATGACGATCATTGGACGACCGGCCATTTAAACTATATTTCTTCCTACTTTGTGATCATTGTAATTGTAATGGGAATGTCAGATCGGGAATACTTACACATGTAACGAACTGAGTTTATTCGCGTACTCGTATATATCATGTCCTCCGGTGAAACTGTCTCGAAAAGAAGCTCTCTCTCGTGCTGACTTAGGATACCTTAAAGACGAAGGTATCTCTCAGCCCTTTTGGCGAGTTCTTATATAGACTGAATTTAGTTTTTGTCTCTGCAAATATGTCTCCCCAGAACTGATCGGATATTTGATGAATTAAAGGCTGGTAGTTCATCTCGCCTTGCCTTAACATAATTTGGTAAGTATAGAAAGTAACAGATACGTTGTTTAGAAGTGTCTTTTGTTCTGTGGAAAGCTTTCGTTGTAGCATTCCTTCCACGCTAGCAGTAAGACTAATTTGTCGACTGGCAATAGAGGCCTGAATCAAAATCTGGTGGATCTAGTATGTCTGCTAGTCATCTTTACCTCCTTCACATGCGGGCAGCCGGTGATTTGGAATGTACAATTACAGGATCTCACAGCCTCAAGGAAATGTTCAAAGTTGGTACGTGTCCATTTTCGTAAAGAAATTCAGATTCTGCTGGATGAATTTTGGGATCCAATTAATTTTGCCAAAGGAATAGGAAATTCCTTCTGATTCGTGCTTTCATTTTAGATCTATTTTGGCGTGCTGAATATAATCGATGAGAAGGTTGTATGTAAATGAACTTGGTAGCTTTTTGCTTCATGAAATCAAAGTAAGACATATGGCTTTTGTTGAGGTTGAGCTTAATTTTCTAACAATTGCAAGTCTTGCTCTGTCTAGTCTAAAGCGTTTGTGATGTTCATCAGTGGTCACTGATGTGTGTTTCCGATTTAACTTAGGTGTTTCCTATTTCTGCGGAGCATTTTGGATTTCACCTGACGACGGGTAGTTAATTCGTCGTTCCGCTAAAGCCTGCAAATATTCCTCCGCGATTGTGTTTTCTCACCTAAGTGAAAGGACCTTTTGACGAGTTTCTATCGGATACATCCAACGATGTTTCATTTAAGCGGTGCAATCTAATCCTCTGAGAGCAGAATGTTACCCCACGATCAACATCACATAATGACTATCGCGCAGCGCTCTTCTTAAATCTGTCGGCAGAGAGCCTGGCTTCGCACTCTGAAGCAGTCTTAGTGTGATAATGGGTTAAATAGTAGAGCGCTGGCTAGCTGTCCCTGAGGTAGTGTGTTTGATTCCATCTCTGTTCGATGGTATGTAAAGAGACACTCATGTGCCATCCTCATGTCAATAGATCTACCTGTACATACATGAACTCTTGCAGCACAAATTTTCCGGCTCCTTGGAGTCTTCGAAAACGTTAGAGCAGTTACTGGGACGTAAAACATTAAAAGCAGTCTCAGACGCTCTAGATTTACAATGGTGTTCTCTCTAAAAGCTGAACTTGCTTGCTATAAGCGTCGCTCTCCGAATACCAGATTCCAAACCCCATGGCGTAACAGCCCCGAAGAGCCATGCCCTACCAAGCGACCACTGCTCAGCCCGAACGCATGCAGATTATGAGGTGTCGTGTGGTCAGCACGACGAATCCCTCAGCCTTTATTCTTGACAGTTTAGACCGGATCGCTCTCCGAATTTCTTCCTAAATTTTTCCGCATTCAAATTGGTCTCACGTTCAGAAATATTCTCAGACGATCTAAACGTGGACTGGTTGTTTTTAATCTCTGAACGATGATTTTCGAAGTGCAGCTCATTTTTAGTGCCCATTGTAAAAGGAACTAACTCTCAAAAGAGTCGCAACCTACACACTGAATCTATTAAAATCCAGTTAACGGTGCGTTAAGCGACTTATCAGTATTTTCATAGACTGCAAAGGAAAAATTGCATGATATTAATAGTGCATAATACTACTGAAAGAATGAAGAGTCAGGTTGCAAGATTATCACTTCCATACATATGGAGAAATTAAGACTGGTAACTCGAAAGGTGAAAGTAATTAATAATAGGATACTATCTGAAGACAGCCTGTTAGGACAAATGCAAATACCCATTGGACATATTGGAAATATGAAATGTCAGTCACTAAACTCTGTTCATATGAATTACGGATTACTGTAAGCTGTAACAGCGAAGAAATTTAGGAGCAGGGCTTTTTAAGTATTCCGATAACAATGTGACTTACGATATTATTACTTAAGTCTAAAGAGGCAAGGCAGGGGCCGCGAATTAAAGAATGCGGAAGATGAGGAGAAATGCAGTAACAGTTACGACAAATTCCAGACTACATCGTTATACTCAGTAATACTTTTGTTTAACTGTACTGTACTGTCTTAGAACATGGCAAGTTCCTGTATTATTCGAAAAATTCATATTCTTCACGTACAGAGCTCGATAGCTGCAGTCGCTTAAGTGCGGACAGTATCCAGTATTCCGTGGTTTCCCATTTTCACACCAAGCAAATGCTGGGGCTATACCTAAATTAAGGCCACGGACGCATCCTTCCCACTCCGAGCCCTTTCCTGTCCCATCGTCGCCATAAGACCTATCTGTGTCAGTGCGACGTAAAGCAACTTGCAAAAAAAAAAAAAAAAAAAAAAAAAATCACGTATGATCTTTTAATAAAATCTTGGCATTCTTTTCTTTTCCATGTTATTAATTTCCATCACGTGCTCGTTTTTCACCAAAAACACCGCAAGAAATGACCAGTAAAATATTATATTAGCTGTTAATTTTGCCAATTGTGGACAGTATTCACACGAGAATTCATCTTTATACTGAGCGACTGAAATATTACTGAAGAAGTGTGAAACCTAACGCACTTTTATATTGCCTGTTGGTATCTTCACGTAAAATACTATAATATTTAGAAATATATTTAGAAAGACCTGTATTAAAACACTCTGTCACAAATTAAAATAACTATCTTAATATTTTCCACTTCTTATTATTGAGTTAAATACAACTGCTGATTTATTTCTTCCTAAATAATATAGTGTGAGGAAAATGAAGATACAAAGGAACGCCTCTGTCGTCAAGAGGATAGCGAGCGCATGACCCAGATATAAAGACATGAAGTCAGATGGGTATAAAATCTGTGAGCCACAGGCAAATCCTGAGAGATTCGAAAGATATGAAACGTCGAAATATTTTATAAGTCATGTCAGCTGGACGAATAGGTAGCTCTGAGTTATTGCTGATTTCTGAATAGGATAACATTGAGTCGGGATCTATAGAGAAAAGGAAAATTTAGGGCTATGGACTTCTCTCACTATTGTAAGAGAATATATGTCATTGGATACTTCACCAGCTACACCAGATTTACAGATGCCAAATAAAGTCAACTCAGCACCGCAACCTTTTGTCGTGAATATATCCTTCCTAAAATTCCTAATTATTAATTATCCAGTATATTAATATTATCTCAATTTGACTTATATAAGAAGTACTTAATTGGGAATTTGCATCATATACTTTTGTCGTGTAATTTGAGATTACTGAGTGATTGGCAACGTGGTGTGCTCGAAGATGCTATGAGCTTGAATTTGAGAAATGGTGGGTTCGAACCCCACCATAGGCAGACATAAATACTGTTTTCCGTGGTTTACAATTTTCACACCAAGCAAATAATGATAGTGTATTGTCTCCGTAGATGACTTGTTCGGTTTATATTTGAATTGAAGGCCTGTAGGCGACCTGCATGTCAGTGAGAATGGGGCCTTACATAAGATGTATTCTAATGAATTAAGACATCACAAAGAGCCAATCCTCCGGGGCCAGGGGAATTAACCAAAAAATACCCAACCCGACCGAGAACCAAATCCGGGACCTTTTTTTACCAAAGGCCAGCATGATAATTACTTAGCCATGTTGCCAGTTACCAGTCTAATGGTAGGGCTGTAACAAACTTAAGACCGGGCGAGTTGGCCGTGCGGTTAGGAGCGCGCAGATGTGAGCTCGCATCCGGGAGATAGTAGGTTCGAACCCTACTGTCGGCAGCCCTGAAGATGGTTTTCCGTGGTTTACCATTTTCACACCAGGCAAGTGCTGGGAATGTACCTTAATTAAGGGCACGACCGCTTCCTTCCCATTCCTAGGCCTTTCCTGTCCCATCGTCGCCATAAGACCTATCTGTGTCGGTGCGACGTAAAGCAAATAGAATTATCTGTCCTATCGCC